>NC_133345.1:34721352-34826352 GCF_030506205.2 Paramisgurnus dabryanus | reverse complement strand
CGTATAGTTGCGTATAGTTGCAAAGTTAGTTCACATGTAGTTGCAATGTTATTTATAGTTAATAGAATGTCTAAGGGTGTTTTCACACCTGCCTCATTTAGTTCGGTTGAATCATATCAGAGTTCGATTGCTCACTTGGTGCGGTTTGTTTGGGCAGGTGATAATGCAGCAATCATACTCTGATGCGCACCAAAAGTGGACCAAACAAGCGGACTGATACCTTCTTGAAGAGCTGGGGCCTGTTTCAGAAAGGTGGTTAAGTGAAAACTCTGAGTTTGTTAACCCTGAAATGAGGGAAACTCTGAGTTTTCCGTTTCAAAAAGGGAGGTAGGTTAAACCTGAGACAGCAGGGTAAGTCAAGCCTGTTTCAAAAGGAGAGGTAACTTATACTCAGAGTCTGTTTCCGGGGTAACTTACTCTGTGAACCTAACCTGGTCGGGAGCAGGTTTTATCCTGTAAACTCTGAGTTTCTTGTGGTCTCCTCCCCTTTTTTAAAGGAGTAGCGGTGTTTAATCTTGTTAGTTGCTTTAGTACATTCATTCATTGCGCACATTTTTATTATGTACACTGTAAAATATTTTTAGCTGTTTTTAAGTTATAATTAAATTGCCAGTGCAAACCATTTTAACATACTACTTTATATTTTTATATATTAAACTAAACTTTCAACAAAAAAATTAAAACAGTAAATTGAAATGACTTGTAAAGCTAATATGATATACTTAGGTGCATAGATCGTCTTAGTGACTAAAATGTCATGTACTTTAATAGAGAATCCTGTAGATGATGATGTTGCATTCATTTGTAGAAAGTTAGATTTAAGTCGCGAGAGGAATTTGAGACCGCAAGTGTTTTTTTGTCATATCCACTTACATTTATGTGAGCGAAATTATTATTTTTTGCAGTCATTTTAGATATATAAATATCCTTATATGACTAATATCAGTCTTTGTGGTGCTCTTACATCTATACAGTTGTCTTGACATTTGTTACATATCCACTCGTCATTATCGCTGGTCCAGTGGGCAGTGCTGTGCGCCGTGGTTTGGGCAGACGTGCTGACGGCAATCGAAGTTCGTAGTCTCATATTACAAAGTATTATGCTTGATTTCATTTTCAGCTGAGCAGCTGTCATCTTTTTGTCCATGGGATTGCATCTGCATGTAAATGAATATAATGACGTACAGTCCTCAGTTTATTTACTTCTGATATTTTAACTGTGATAAAAAAAAAAATTAAATGTACGCATTTACAAAAGTAGCAATTTCCAAAAACTACTCTTTTCTTTAAAATATATGCTCGTAGTTGCTGTACACTTGCAGTAACACTTTCAGTTTTAGTAGTATAAAGTATTAATACCTCTTTGTCACGTGTTGTTGCCATGGTAAATCGTAATATCTGAGATCCATTGATGATGGCTTTTCATTGTGGCTGTGCACGCGCTTAACTCAGAGTCAACCTACTCAGAGTCGATTGAACTAACTCAGATCCGCTGTTCTGTAACCGAAAACTCAGAGTTTCCTATCTCAGAGTAAGTCAACTCAGAGTTCAAGTTTAGTTTGGTTGAACCTCCTTATTAAAACGAGGAGGTGCAGGCGGAGCCTCCAAAATTTGGTGTCTTCGCCTTTTGTTGTGCATTAAAATGTTTTCAAGCCGCATCTGCGATTAATTCTGGAAGTGAACAGTTTGTCTAAAGCGCAGTATACAAACTATGTATAACAACCACTGACATAATTACAGAATGCAGTCGTATGTCCACATTGTGTCTCCTGTATTTTCCTCCTTTTTGTTTACTTCCAAGGTTCCGTTGGAATTTCGCGCACGTTAATTCTAAAGCAGTTTAGGAAATACCTTCAAATACATGTGGCCAATGAGTGGTGTGGATCTTATCACATGACTGAATCTTGGTTGGTTTCAACTGGTGCGAACCAGAGCAACCAGTGTGGTGTGAAAAGGAACCAAAACTGCTAAAAAACCTACTATGTATTTTGCTTTTGGTTCGGACCAAATGAACCGAACTACAGATGTGAAAACACCCTAAAGTGGACTATCAAAGTAAAGTGTTACCTAATATTTTCATAGTTTGCAGTAAACAATTTTGCATAATATCCATTTCCAAACACAACTGTTGATTTCAAAGCCCAGAGAAGAAACAAAGCGATCTTTCTATTGTGGTCCCCTTAGTGCAATGCACATAAAAATTCAAGTCTGAAAGTACATGTTGTAGTGAACATGAGACCCTTAAAACAAGGCCAGAAACATCACACATCTTTGCCCAAATGTTTATGCGGTTGGCACTTACATGTTCCCCGCTCTTTCCCTGACTGTCAAGAAGAGGAGGAAATTACTGAAACAAGGTATAAATCAAAACTAGGTGAATGTACTTTATTCCTTCAGGGTAAACTGTAACAGAATTGATCTTAATCTGAAGGTTTACCATGTTGGACACATTCAGCAGTCTCACAGTAACAAATGCACCAATTTGAAGATTCCCTTTGAAAGCCTGCTTTTTTCCTAACGATACAGAAGATGTGGAAATCTCAAATGTCCTATAAGATCTTCCCTGAGGGCTCCACCCATCGTCCACCCGCAACATTGCTGGATTGTGTGATTGTTGCCGTGAGGGAAGAGGAGATGCCAGAAGCTTTATTTGTCAAAAGTTACACAAAGAACAACATCAAAGGTACAGAGAAACTGACAAGCTTATAACTATAAAAGATTGAAAGTACAGCTTTGTGGTCTTGGCGTGTTAAAACAAATATGAATTAGATGTCTATGGATAGGAACAGACAGACAGATAGTCAGATAGAAATCCTACTTTGGTGGGATCCAAAGTTTGTTCAATCTTAAAGTTTGAGATCTGTGTCCTTAGGTCAGTATTTCAAGTGTCTTTAAAAGCTTTTATCCTGCAGGTTTAGGTGGCTTGGTCCCTGTTGTTTAATCATCAAATTTATTTCTTCTAGAGGTCTTTAAATTTACATGAAACAGAGGTGGTAGTTAGCGTAAATGATGGTTTTAGGTGCAGATATATCTTTGTAGAACCTCTGCTGGTTCATTACGGAGAGGTTAACTGCGTAATCCAACCTCCATCATCTGACGCCCAACGGGGATACATTGAACGGGGCAGCTGTGATTGGACATTCCCGTATTCTTTTGTGAGACGAGTGGTGGGCTATTATCTGTGTTACTTCTCATTGTAATTGAGCTTAGAAAAGGTTAATGAGTTTCTGAATTGGAAAAAAGAGAACAAGAAAATACTGCTCCTCGAGAATAAAAAAAGTGTTCAGTGTTTGTAAGGTTATGATTTGTTTGCTGTCTGAGCTCTCACACAAACACACACAGAGATAATTAAAAGGAAGCATATGAGTGAAAGTCTTCCATTGTGTCTCATGCTTCATTAGTAATAACGCAACAGATGGTAAAACATTTATAGAACAAATGAAAGGACATGTTGGACTATTGGATCATACTATTAATAATCATGGGATGGATCACCAATAACAAATGTTGAAAACATTTCCTGTTTGTGTAAGAGAATATTGCTGCGTCCGAAACCGCCTACTTCATAATATAAAGTACGCGAAATGCAGTAGGCGAGGCGAGTAGTATGTCCGAATACATTGTATTCAAAAAACAGTATGCGAAAAGTACCCGGATGACCTACTACTTCTGGTTAGATTTTGCAGTGTGCATACGATGGACACTTCACTATCCCAAGATGCCCTGGCAGAGGAGTTATCCAACGAAGAAGAAGAGGCATGCGCCTGTTTTCGCGCTGGAATGACATGACGTGATGATGACGTATGTCAGTGATGTAGCAACCTGGAGGATGTAGTACGTCCGAATCTAATTCATACTACCAGGATTCATACTATACAGTATACTATTCATCTTATTCAGTACCTACTATACAGTATGTGGTTTTGGACGCAGCCCAAGTCATACTTTAGTTATGTACATAGGATGAGGTATAATAAGCGTTTCACAGGGTATACCCAAAGTGGCGAATTCGACGCGTGGCTTAACACAGTCTCACCCCATGTCGTCAATATTTGACGACACTTGACCATTCGTCATATGTTGACGCGAAGGGTATACCTTTCGCGTAATTTTTTGACGAACTGGGGACTTCAATACCATTATGTCCGTTGCATTCTCTTTCCTATTTTCTTACCATTTTCGCGTCGGTTTAGGGTTAGATTACGCAAAATTAAACAGTCTACGCGAAATTAAACAGTTGTCACCTGGCGTTGGGGTTAGAGTTAGGTACGCGAAATGAAACAGTTGTCACCTGGCGTTGGGGTTAGAGTTAGGTTTGGGTAGGGATGTCATTATGTAAATCTAACCCTAAACCGACGCGAAAATGGTAAGAAAATAGGAAAGAGAATGCAACGGACGTAATGGTATTGAAGTCCCCAGTTCGTCAAAAAATTACGCGAAAGGTATACCCTTCGCGTCAACATATGACGAATGGTCAAGTGTCGTCAAATATTGACGAAATGGGGTGAGACTGGGTTGCGTGGCTACAGCTTTTCTCATGTAGTGGAAGCATTTTTAATGCAAATATGTTTATCTTCAACAGCGCCTGCCTTGAAGAGCTTTGTCTGCGGAAGGGGCAGGATTTTGGATGCACAAGCAAGGCGTGCAAACCGACTTTGCTTTATCTCTTTAACATTACATTGTTTTATATGGTACGGAAATTTTTACCTTTTGCCTATTCTTTCTATTCAGGGCAAGGATAGTCAAATCTGCAACTATATTCTAAGTATACCAATCACACTACCTCAAATAAAGTAATACTCTAAAATAAGATCATACTCACATGTAATTGTCAGAAGACTTCCCCGTGGTTGATTCTCTGAGCTAAGTTCACGAAAGCAGACTTCTTCTTGTCTTTTATAAAATGTATTAATACAATTTGGTTGTTTGCGATTACAAGTTTTGCCGAATTGAATAAAAAAGTAAAAACAAAAGAAATAAAAAACACATGAATTGGATTAAAAGTAATAAAAAAAGTACAGAGTGTAAAAAATACTAAGTCTAGAGCACACAAGATTTCAGGCTGACAACGGAGATGCAACAAAGTCTCTTTGTTCTTCTTCTCCGAGCTCTTCTGCGCTTTCTCCAACAAAGACAGGTCTTTAAATCATACTTTTAACCGTAATGTATCACTTAAGCTTTGTTCTATCTAATACATTTATCAATCTCTCTACTCTACTCTTAATAAACTAGTTAATACAAAACCATATATGTGTCATTTTGTTAAACACATGCAATTTAAGAGTTGTCATGCATATGAAGAGTTTGGTTCCAAAACGCAATAAATTCATTTGGACTAATTTCGGTAAAAACATGTTTTCTATACCAAGAAAGTGACAAGATGAAAACCATTATTTTCTGTTACAAACTTTCACATAGCGTATAACACTGTCATTGTTGCGGTTATACTTGGGACGGCGTCGCTGAACTTTTTTGACAGCAATCAGCTGTAAAATGTTTTGGTCCTGCTAAATTTTCGTGGGCTTTGCGTAAAATAATGGGACATTTTTCATAAGATCCCCTGGGGTGAATGTGTTAGCATGACAGAAGCTTGATGTTGCAACTGGCATTTTCCGTCTCCCAAGTGCCTCTCGTGTAAATTATTAGATGTTGATGGCTTACGTTACAGAAAACCACCACAGGTTTATCAATGCTATGAAAGAATTATTTTGTTTTGCTTGTTTATTGATCACGAAGTACAAAGTAGATGAGAAAACTAGGATTCTGTGTACTCAACGCACCGCCATTGTTTGTTTACAATGCATGGAATGGTGCACTGTTATTTGTTGAGCGGATTTATTGCATTTTGCAGAAAAGAAGGAGTGGCATTTATTGTGTTTTGGGAAAAAAGGGAGAAAAGATGACAGAATAACACGCGGGATTTTATATTTTGCGGAAAAATAAGATTTTACTTTTTAATACTGACTTTGGCAGTAACGATTTTTTTATCGCGTTTTGGAACCAAACTCTTCATATATTCCCAACTCAGTGGCTATAATACTTTCAGCCTGATCTCACGAATTTCCGTGGGATAGTCACAGAATTTTTTGCTCATTTTTCTGTAGCATTCTCATGGATCTCCGCATTTTTCCGTGGCATTCTCACGGATTGGTTACTCAACTGTTTTGTCCTATTTTCTTACCATTTTTGTCCCACGGAACTTTGTGAGATCAGGTTGCATACTTTGCATTAAAGCAACACTTGGCGTATAAAATAACAAAAAGAGTTTAACATAACAAAATGAGTATAAAATAACAAACCACAGGTTTCTATTGATCCCAAAGATTACATAAAAAAATTTGGTATATTATTTGGCTTATAAAGGATGGGTAATTTGCATTTCACACAACAATATTCACACAGGCTTCAGTGTTAACGCTTCTCATTTACTTTGAATGGATGACATCAATCCAGTCAAATCGTCTTATGCAAAAAAACTAGTGCAGAGCCAGCCAATTACGTTTATGAAAAACCGGAGAACAGAGCAGATTGTGTTTCGGCCACTGTGATTGGCTGATGATCATGTCACGGCCACACTCTTCATCAAGCATTAAGGCTGAAGCCTGTGTGTGAATGTACCGTAACTGCCCCGTTTTGCCGCTTTCCGCACCTCTCCATTTTGATAATGAACTGGACACTGGGGGTGCCGCTTACCGTGTGAAACCCCCATAAGTCAGAATAGAACAGGTTAAACTCACTTATCTTTAGTCGATGGTTGGATGAAGAGTCTGACCTGCATACTAAAACGTCTGTAAGTCTTGTGATTTATAGTTAAGTCGTAAGTGTTTTTCTCTTATGGGAACATTCATATTACAGAAATGTTTGTGTTTATTACTTTTGAGAGCCTCTAAATTTACCTGTCCTCTTCAATGAATTGCACTGACGCAGGGTGATGGTTTAGATAAATGTTGCTGGTGCATTCATGCAAGACTTTTTCAGCTTATATTTAAAAATCAAAACAACTTGTTCTGACATCATGGAAATTTGATTATGTCATTCAAGCTGAGTTTTTAGTTATGGTTCATGTAAGCATCAATTTCCACTCGGATGTTTCTCCTTACATAAATGTACTGTGAATAATAATATAGTAGACAAAAGTTAATCCCGGACAGGGCTTAAATCTCGTCCAAGAGTTAAATGTTTGAGTTGTCATTTCTAAAAAATATGTCAGTGCTATTTTTTTTCAAGATGCACACCAGCAAAAAATCTTTTGTCCTAATATAACTACTTCTGCATTAATACTAAAAAGTATGAAGCTTTTAAGAAATATAGATAGCATTGCTCAGATATATTGTTTTTTTTTTGACAGAATATGATACATTTTTAAAGTTCAAAACTCTTACATTGGTATTGCGGTAAATCAGAGCACAGTTGAGTCATTGTGTAGAGCAGATGTATCAGCAAAAGTCTCAGATTGCTCTCTATATTGATCTCATTTTTGTTGATTTTTCCCTGTGGGATGCGGAGGACAAAACTAAGCCTACACTTCTAAATGTTCCTGTGGAGTTTTAAGCACTGTACACATCTTGATTTACAGTATGTTTCTCTCATCCACAGGCATCACCTCTCCTCCCGGTCTCCCACTCTCTTCCATCTGCTGCTCCCGCTAAGAACCATTAAAGCTGACTTCAGGACACGTCGTGATTTCCCTGGGACTGTGTCTGTTTTTGGGTGCTCAGTGTTTCTATTAACAAGCTGACTCAGCCGATAACACAGAGAAACAGAGAGAAATAGATACTCAATCTGAATTACAAGACTGCGGTGCTTCCCTGAAATTCCCATCAGTGATATGGAAGACAGGAAGTTACTAAGAGGATACGGTCAATATTCTCTTACTGAAAATAAACAGTTTTGTCAGTGACCTAATGTCAACAACCACAACATTTTTGAAATACACAGCAGTTATTACAGTGCCGGCGCCAGCCGAGCGCTGATGGGGGGCATCTGAAATACTGAGAGGGGGCGATGACATGAATGCATATAATTCTCCCAGCTAGAACATACATATAGCTTTGGTATGTTTGTTAAGTTTTAATGCGTTATAAACAAACATCTCGGTAATTCAACCACAATAACAGCAGCTATAATGAGCAACGTACAAAGCTCCAAACAATCGTACTATACAACATCAACAATGCATCCCTACAATTAGCAAAACACTGCTTATTTGGAGCTCAGACCCAGAGGTAGTGGAAGATGCTGTAGTTTCTTTCTTTTTAATCAATTTTTGAATGCACATGGTGAAATTAGTTAATGCAATATACAACCTTGAAATTATGTAATGTTTATACACTCTCAGAAATAAAGGTACAAAACTGTACCTTTTCTGTCACTGGGGCTGTACCCTTTCAAAAAGTACAGCTTTGCTCCTAAGGATTTCATTTTAGTACCTCAGAAGTACCTTTTGGGACCAAAGAGAACTTATTAGTACCTCAAAAATACATATTAGCATCTCAAAGGTACATATTGGTACTAAATGTTTACATATCTGTACCGTATGGTCCATACAATTGCCTTTTTAAAGGGTGCTGCCCCACTGACACCTAGGGTATATATTTTGACTTTTTTCTAACAATGTAGGTCCTTAAGGTATGGTAATCTACCCAAAATTGTATTCTGTTTTGTATTCCTGTAAAGGTATCAAACAGAAATATAATGTACAGCCCTGGTGACAGAAAAGGTACAGTTTTGCCTTCTTTGTGCCTTCGTGTTTCCTTTCCGTAGTGCAAGAAATTTAACGTAATTAGGGTGGAGAAACACGCTAAGTCAAGCGATGAATCAAAAGCGACCTTGCTTCACAGACCGTCCTTAAATAAAATATTGCTATTTTTGTTTATTATTCACTCTAGCAAGACAATACACTAGGCAAATGTGATTTTTAAATACACTGAAAAAATTATTCATTCAATTTAATCATTTATTTTTAGGTAAGTGGTTGCAATCAATTTGTTTAAGCTAAATTTAAGTTTTTTGTTTTGTTTTGCCTTTCAATTTTTTTTGTTTAAATGTAGCTTAAATAAATTGATTGCAACCACTTACCTTAAAAAAATCTATTAAATTGAATGAATATTTTTTTTCAGTGTAGCACATTTTATCATAAAATTCCCATTCAACATTAATGGTGATCTGAGGGGGAGGGATAGTGCCGGTGACATCGGTGACATTAAACCATTGTGATTTTCTAAAACTCATGTAATTTTCATTCAAATCAAACACCACATGAATGTAATTTAATTGCGTGGCAAATTTCCACAATAAATTATTACATTAAACCAATGTGATTTTCTAAAACTCGTGTAATTTTCATTAAAATCAAACAACTCATCAGACGAATGTTTTAATTATGTGGCAAATTTCCACATAAAACAATTACATTAGTATAGTTGTATATTATCATGGTTCTTGAATGAGGTTAAACTCTTTCTGCTGGAATGATCAACGTTGACATTGAAGCAAAATTATTTTTCTGAAACTTGGCTTTATAACATTGACGTAATGTTAATTTCATTACAAATAAACATTTCTTCATTATACTGTATTTTCATTCAATTAAAATAAATCTTATATAAAAAATTGCCTTAAGTCAAACTTATTAAACTGACCCAATTGAAAACTTTCACGTTGATTAAAAATATTTTCTTTAATATGTCATTGTTTAAACAAATAAAGTATTTTTTTCAAAAAAACTGATTTTTATTTAAGAATAAGTACAATAAATAAAGTTTTAAGCACCCTAATATATATATATATATATATATATATATATATATGTAAAATAACAAATGTAAATATAAGTAGTATATTTTAAATGATCACTAAAAAAGCATTTAATTCATTCAAATTATCCAATATATGTCCACAATAATAGATGTTTCAACAGTACATTAATATAGCAAAAAATAAAGAGTGGCTAACATTTTGTTCAAATTTTACTTATTCATGCAATTCACTTCTTGATCATAACATGTACAACCTAAAGAAGTTACATTCATCAAAAAGAACTAAAATACATATGTTTATATATGTATAATATTTTAATTGACCTAAAAATTAGCAATATATGATCGTTTAATGAGTTTTAGGATACAAACTCAAATTTCACTTATTAATCTGAGTAACTTCACACTCATTAAATACGCTTTGGACAAGTGACATTTCTTCAATCAAACTAAAATACATCTTTTTATAAATTTGAAATATTTAATTTGACCTTAAATGACCAATTTATGATTATTCAATGAATGTCCAAGTGGATTTTTTTAGGTGTATGCTTTTTAGTAGCAGCCTAAATGGAATTGCTAAAATTATATTTCAACAATTTCCTTCTGTTCCTAGGACATTGTGATAGTTAAAGTGTTCTGGGGGGCGTTTCCCAAAAACAATGACAAAACTCGCTGCTGAACCACCATAGTACGATGCATAGTTGGATAAACGAACTACCTTGTCACGACTGTTTCCCGAAAGCATAGTTACTTTGTCGCACATTCATCGTTTGAACCATGTTGGTTCAACAACATAGTTGATGATGTCACATGGGAGGTGAAGTACTAATTAATCTATGCAAATCGATTTAATGTCAGATTGCACCGGACGACTGATTTTGTTATTGTGATTTAGTTATCTGTTGTTTTTTTAAAGATATTTAATTCATGCGCAAGTTTCCTCATACATCACTCCTCCCAAGGATTCCCCAGGGTCTTAAAGCTTGTAGGACTACGCACATGAACAGTTTTCAAATGCAGCGCTTAAATTCTGTCTATGGGATTTTTTCACCTGTTTTATCACCAGTCAATCTTAATGCTTAAAGTAATAGCATACCTCCTTTCAACAAGTGTTTTTAGATTAAATAATTGAGGTTGAGTTATGGCCCAAACTACACTATTTAAGAAAATTAACTAAATAAATTAGTTAAAGTAAATAAGTTATTTAGTTTAGTAACTTTTTAACCTTGTTATTGCATGCTTACTTATAATTGTCTTAGCATATTAAATGATAGAGAAAGACAAATAAGCCTTTTAATGTAACAAACAGACTTTAATTGTTCCCAGGATTTTGATTGTGCATGACCTCAGTTGAGTCAGTCTACATAGCCAATGCACAGCTCAAATAAATCACTCCAGGTTTAATCAAATACACAGGCATACACTAATACAAACCAATCAACAGCTATGAGTCTGAGCGGCTTCATTATTTCCAAATGATTTGCACCACTGACGGAGGCGTTGTGCTCTGTGAGGAAGGACCGGGGCACAAATTGGAAAGCTTCACTGTAATAAATAAGAAAATAAAACTGAATGCATAAAAATGCCGGAGCCTCTGTTAGTAATTTAATTTCTCTGTGTGGATGTAATATCTTTACTTTTTTAGTTATGTTATGGAATATGAGACCAAAATGAAATATCACATTTTATATATCTGTAATATATATCTGATGGAGGCCGGGTTTGAGACATTTCACAAACTGTTTTTAGCCACGCCCACATCCTCCCTTGCCATTATAACACAAACAGACTGTTATAAATAGGTTTAAGTGGCAACAACCTTCCGGTAGACTTCCGCTTGGAATCAATAACAACAGAGTCCTTTTAGAGTAGATTATTTTTAATAACAAGCTTAATAAATTACCTACTTCAAAATCATGGCTAAAGTGTATCAACTACTAGCCTGAGCTAACATTATTGTCTAAAATGAATGTATTCAATGTTAGCTACAGATCCTTAAATTCTTGCCAAATCCGCACAGTGTTGATCCATGATTGCCATCTCTCTTCAACTTTGGGAAACCAATTTTTTTTCTTTTCCACAAGGTATTTGTTCCAGAATTCAGTTTAGTCGCTAGCCAGACCGATAAATATAGGGCCCTATAAAATCCGTTTTATTTTTTCCCAAATTCCGTTTTATTTTTTCCCAAATTCCGTTTTCTCCGTTTTAATTTTTGCAAATTCCGTTTTATCCGTTTTAATTTTTGGCAATTATATTTTTTACCCTTTACTGTTATTTTAGTCATGAAAAGAGTGTGCCTTTAATGTTAATGATTAAAATGTAAATGATTTTGGGAAAAACTGGATAACAGGATTACTTAATGAATATAAAAGATGCATTTACACACGCACATACACACACACACGCGCGCGTGCGCGCACACATACAACTCAATTCAATGCGTTGTTTAGTGTTGTTGCAGGAGGCTACAACAAGGTGTCAAAGCAGTGGTGCCTTCAGAAGTGCCTTAAACACATCAATCCAGCGGAACGCGATCCATTATTTTATACACAATCACTTGAAATGCATATAACTTTACAAACATACACAGGAGGATAGTGATCTGACTTAGGACAGCATGAACACGCAGCTCTTTGCACGTGCGAGCGAAAGAGAGACAGAGAGCGGCGCCATGATGCAGATGATTATATTTTAAATGCGAGGGATAGTTAGTTTACCTTGAAATGCATAAAACTGAACAAATACATGAGGATTTGTGTTCACACTTCGGACAGATGCGTGAGCGCGTGCACGTGTGAGAGGTGCAGTGAGACAGACGTGGATGAGAGAGTGCATGTATCTTTGTGCTCACCGTGAACAGAGTGTTGACAAAACTTACAAAATAACAGTTCTCCGGTCACATAAAAGTCATGTGAGACCTGCTCGGAACAAAGTGCTTAGCGTAGAATTTCTTACTTTTTTCGCTGATGAAAGCAGAGTCATGGAGAGCCGCTTCATCATGGTTTCAGTGTTTTGGAGGAGGTCTGAAACGACGGGAGGGGGTGTGTCGCCCAGATTTACTTCCCCCGGTCTGCATTTCCCCAGACATACGTTTGTCTCCAACACAAAAACATAATTTTATTCAAAATATGTAAAATTCCGCGAAATTTCGCGTTAATACTAGATTCCGTGTTAATTAGCCAATTCCGCGATTCCGTCCGCGATTCCGTGATCGCGGAAATTATAGGGCCCTATAAATAAGCACAAACCGGGCCAGGCACGTAACCACAACATTGTTTCACTAAAAACGGTCAATTGCATTCAAACCCTAATGATTCTCACAATCTTTCATCCTAAGCACAGAGAATATGCAAGTACAAGAAGTTCTCATCTGCTATGCTTGCTCTTCATTTACAACACCATTGGCCTTCATTCATCATTTACAGGTCATCATACAGACCAGCTGGTCGCTGTAAAACAGACACATGGACCACATAATGCACACCATCTTGTTGTTGTAAGTCCTTTAACTCTAAGTTGTAATTGTTAGTCTCTAAACTCTGGCAGCTGTCAATATACATAAAGATCAGATATTCACCTCCACACTCTCTTTCAGCTTTTCTTTCAGTTTTTTTTTTTTTTTTTAACTTTCACTGCATTTGACAACTTTGAATTTCTCATCTGTGCTGCTTTATAAACGCAAGATTTTTGCCAGTGACCGATGACCGTGCACTTTTTAAAGGTGACATAGAATGAATGTACGGGGTATTTATCCTTGTTCTGTGATGTGACATGTAGACAAAATGTTTTTTGTTTGGGTCTGTAATGCCTTAGAAGCTTCCTAAAAACCTCTCTCAGATAGCTCTATTATGGTGGGGGATTTTAAACAAGTGGGTTTGCACCTATCTAGCTCCCCCTACTGGCTTAACTTGCAAACTCATTACTGATTGGCTGACTTTGTTGCCACTCAAAAAATGTAGCCAATTATTTTAAAGTGGAGGGGCAGTGAGATGCCTGTGATGTCATAAGCATCAGTTTTTCAGATTGGGCCGTTTTCTGGCTGACATTTCTAAAAGAGGAATTTCTATGAGACTGAGATGTTTAGCATGTTTAGCACTTTTTGTATGTTTGTGAATGCGGGTAGACTACCATTATTCAACAAAGACAAGGTAAAAATGTTTTTTCATTCTCTGTCCCCTTTAAATAAGATTTTTTACTTGTTTATTATGTGTATCTTTTTTTGCCTTTACCCACAATCACATTAATTGTGTCATTTAAAGCAGTGGTTATCAAACTGGGGGTCGCGAGATGGTGCCAGGGGGGCCCCAGTTTTATGACATTTTATAAAATACCTTAAAGGCGGAGTGCACAATGTTTGAAAGCCAATGTTGATATTTGAAATTACCTAAACATACACGCCCCTACCCCAATAGAATCTGGACCTTCTTTTGATAGACCCGCCGCACACATACGCAACCCCAGCAAGATGTCGGTTAGTAGACACGCCCCTTACTGCTGATTGGCTACAAGTGTATTTTGGTAGTCGGCCCGACTCCCTTTCCAAAGCACTCCGCCTTTAACTCATTTCCCGCCAGCCATTTTTTGAAAAGTTGCCCGCAATGATTTTTTTGTGATTTTCACAAAAGTTTCACAAAATGCCTTCCAGGAAAATTTTCTTCAAAAAATAAACATACAAATATATCAAATGAAACAACAGACCCTCTGCTTTCAAACAAACAAACAAAATGTGGAAAAAAAAAACATTTCATCCTATCTGTGTTTTTTTCTCTGCTTATATATGGGTATTTTTCTTTAAAAAAAATTTTTTAGCAAAAAGCTGAAATAATTGCATTTTTGTGTAAAATTTTTGTTAGAGATTAGATTCATAATGATTATCCAAACATACATAGGGGTGCTTTCCCAGACACGGATTAGCTTAAACCAGGACTATGCCTTAGTTTAATTAGTAAATATAACTAGTTTTAACAAACATTACTTACTAAAAACATTGCTTGTGTGCATTTTGAGGCAAAACAAAGGGCCCTGATGTATTTTAACATATGTCAGTGCAAGTAGTTTAAATTTTGGACAGCTCTTACATTTATTTTAGTCTAGGACTAGACTAATCCCTGTCCGAGAAACCGCCCCATAGAGTTTGAAATCTAAATAACGTTTTAGCTTCAGTTTTTTTTTTTCATAAATTGGGTAATCGCGGTATATAACATAAAAATTCTTCAGAAAAAAGTTAATTTATCATAAATTCTGTATATTTAGGCTACTAACCAACAACACTGTATTGTATTTTCAATATGTTTGTTTAATTCAAATCTTACATTTTACAGTGTTTTTGTCATACATTTCCTTTTGGGGGGCGTGCGCGAAGGGATGCAGTGCACACAAGGGGGGCCACACATCAAAAATATTTGAGAACCACCTTTTTCTAAGTGTCTGTCTAGGTTGCCCCTTGCTCTATTTTAATTGTAGGTGATAATGACAAATCTACATTTTCATCTTATGGAGATCTTTAATTAAAAAATGTTCCCTCTCTGATTTGTTTGTCCTTTTGTTAATTTTGTATGGAGCAACTGATGTTATATGTAGTTTTCCCATCACTGCTATTGCTCAGAGCTAAAGCAGAAATTGAATAAAAAATCAGGAAATTAAGCAATACAATGCATAATCTGACATCCATTTGAATGGTTGTGCATGTGAATGTAGATTGATACTATAAATACTTTAGTCGTCTTAAATGCCCTTTTTAGTTCTTAAAACTGCAATTCATAACTTTTGCCTATATACGTACTATCTATTGCCTATTTTGACACTTCCTGCGAAACCCAACCTGACAGTAAACTTATAAATCATTATTAATTAGAGTAAAGGAAGTTGAACGTTTGCTCAATAGCTGATTTTGTGTATTTTTAAGCAAAACATTTACAAATTGCAGCTTTAAAGGAACACTTCACCTATAAAATAGTCCCCAGCTATTGAAAGTTACCAAGGGGACTATTTCTGGGCGCTGTGTAATATCATTGCACCTGCTGCACCCATGTTATGGCAGCAAATTCTTTGATTATTACGCTGGAATAAGAGTATAGTTCATGGCCATATCTGCCTAGAAAATCTGCAACTTTATAATTTTGGGTTGGTCTTAGTGCACAATGTAACTACAGAAGAGTCAAGTTTAAAATAGGAAAAATATCAAAACTCTCTGGTTATGTTTGATTGTGATACTAGTCTAATCAGATTCAACTAATTATGCTAAGCAATGCTAAAAGTGGTACCGCCAGACCCCCAGATCGACTGAATGGATTCCAAAATGGTAAAACTCAATTGTTCAAATCTAGGGGAGCTGGAAAATATGCCTATTTTCAAAAAAGTGGAGAGTCCCTTTAAAATAGATATATAAAATAGGTTCTCAAAATAAGCGATGCATTGAATGAGAGAAACTTTTGGATGATGATTCAGTCTCCTTATACATCCTCCCGACGTGTGTTCCTCTTTAACGCGCATTTGGGTTTCACAACCTTTAGCACAACTCCATCATTACGGCTAATCATTGCGTCTGAACCCTCGCCAAATAACCACCATTACTATCAGTAATGACCGAGACGGCACAATTTCCTCATTTAGTCAAGACCTGACCCTGTTCATCCGTGCATCCTTCAACACTCCTCTTCTTCGGCTCTTTCGATGAGTCACAACCGTAAGAAAGGGTGGTACTCTCTCTCTTTCTCTGTCTTTTGTCTCTCGTCCTCTCATCTCATTTAGAAGCAGCTACGCTTCACTCCCCTCACCGAGTCCCACAGGCAATTTAAGAAAAGTAGGCCAAAATGAAATATGGCCTCAATAAAAGTCCCACAACACTTCAAATGCACATTGGCAATAAAACCTGCACAAGTGTATACATGGCAGGGCACTAAACAGCGTGTTAGTTGGTTAAGTGTGTTATTAGGAAATAGCCAGAGGAGGTTTCTCTCTCCCACAGGTCCTGGGTCAGCATTATGAAGGTGGCGCAGCCATAAACACAGACGCAGGGTGAAAAAATCTGACCTGGAGTCATAGGCTTGGCACAGCTCATTGCTGTTCAGGCAGTGCTGCTATAACTCACTAAATCACAGCGATTTGGGACGGCGCATTAACACAGGGTGGTTGGTTGCGAATACAAAGGCTGTTGCCTTAGCTCACACTTTTTTACCCTTGTTGTTATTGTTGTAACACTACAGGGATAACGGAACAACTTAAGATTAAAGGATGCTGGTACAATTTGAGATGCTTTATAAGTCAACAATGCAATCAGGCCCGGATTAAGAATTCGGAGGCCCCTGGGCACAATTTCTTGTAGGCCCCCCCACGCACACAATCAAACTATATATATATATATATATATATATATATATATATTATATGGTTCTTTTTGTTAGAAACACCTCTACTTTTACAGGATTTACACTGACACATTACAGCCGGTGATCACTACCTGTAGGACAATATCAATACATGTAGATATTTTTGTTGCAAGCAGGGACCTGCACAGAGACCTGCACAGGGGGCAGATGCTCAAGTGAAAAAAGGGCACTTCTCTTAGGCCTAATTCTTAAACAAAAGATTCAATATATTGACACAACTTCCTCAGTTTAATTCCTTCATACACACCCAACTGTTTCATACTCTACAGATTTCTACAAAATAATCAGTTCACACAAAAGTATTTATCACAAGAACAGAAGACAGCAAATGATACTGTCAACAATGTGCATGTTTTCTGTTCTACTAGTTTCAAATATATTTAGAATAAATGACTGCACCAAGGAGAGGGTAGACAGTTTCACTAATAATGTGTTTGTTTATTTTGCACGTGGAAGTAAATCTTTTAAATTCTTTTGGTGTTAAAATAACACATCTTTACACTAAACTAAAAAAGGAGGGTTGCTGCTATATTGTTAATTTCACAGGAAAAATGCTGAAAAAAAGTGGGGGAAAAAACTACAGATAGATTGACAAAATAAAAAATAAAGCAACTGAAACTGTTTCAAAAAGTATTGAACTTTAAACTAAAACCTGTGACTATTGGCTTATCTACACTTTAGAAAACGTATTATGAGTCATGTTAGCAAGACAACTTATTGTCTTTTGGATAATGAGCTGTAAAACTGAGGTACTGGTAGTTATGTCATTTGATCTCCACTGACTTCCCCACAAGTCAAGAAAAACACAGCTGGAATACGACCTGTGTGAAGAGCTCCTGCTACCTGTCTGTCTGTTGGCGATGTGTGTTGCACTGTTGCGCACAGATGCAGAGGAGGAAGGGCAATCTGGGCAAATACGACAAACTTTCCCCGTCTGTCTTTGTCGCGCGCGCGTTCCCGCGCAGCTTCCAAACCACGGACAAGCGCGGACGGCTCCGTTCGACACATACGCAGTACAAATGATTTCTTATACAAACGATTACTTTACCAAGCTGTCAGAGCAGCACTGATTTGCGTCATTTACAGGACATTCCCATATTCAGGATAAATGAAGAAAAGTAATGGACTGTCTGATAAATCACCTGTGCACTGCTGCTTTTCTCACTCATTCCGAACTTAAACTATGAAGACTACTGCCACCCACAGTCCGCTCGATTCAGCGCAGGATTATTTGCGCTTAAATAGTTAATCTAAATAATTAACAATTAGATTTTACATTTTATTTTCTCCCGTCGCTTGGGCCCTGACTGCGCGTGGGCCCCTGGGCACGTGCCCATAATGCCCATTGGTTAATCCGGCCCTGAATGCAATACATTATTACGTGCACAACAATACAAAGCAATGCAAAAGATGAGCTAACAGAGGTCAGATCTAAATACAGTCAATTTAGGTGTGTCATTTACAGTGCTGTTACTTTCTTTAAAACAGAGGACAAATACTATGGGTTTATCTACTCAACATTACTAGAATAAGATGGATAACCCTAAACTGTAAAAATTGCTTGTTGCACTTAAATGTTTAAGTTTAAATTGAATTAGCAAATCGTTTCAACTTTCTTGGCTAGTGAGGAGGCGATATAAAAAAAAACAATAATAAAGGAAAATGGGCTTTAGTTATTACAACTTTATAATACTTTTGTAATTTATAGCAACTTTTAATTAATTAAAAAAGTTGTTTAAACTTAAACATTTTAGTGCAACAAGCAATTTTTACAATGTAATTTCCATGCATGTCATTGCATTTCCACAACCAAATTAAATAAGAAATGCTATTTCACTGTCTAATTCAGGACTAATCAAATAAAAAGGATGCAGCTGTTATCAGATTTCATTGCTTAATTTTAACATGTATTGAAACACAATCCCTGGTGAAATTCAAGTTTTCATTGTTGTTTATAACACACGGCATGGTGTTTAATGCTTTAAGACAAACCATGTGCAAATTTACCATTCAATACCATTACTGAGTATTTTTTACACTGCAAAAAAAAAAAAATGATTTAAGAAAAAAAATGTTAGTATTTTGTCTTGTTTTCAGTAAAAATATCTAAAGATTCTTAAATTTAGATGCTTTTTCTTGATGAGCAAAACGACCCAAGAAAATAAGTCTAGTTATTAGACAAAATATATCAAATTTAAGTGATTTTGTGCATAAAACAAGCAAAAAAATCTGCCAATGTGGTATGCATTTTATTCTTGAATTTTCTTTAATTTAGTATTTGAGAAAAATGTTTAAGATTTTTTTCTTACCCCGTTGGCAGATTTTTTTCCCCTTGTTTTATGCACAAAATCACTTAAATTTGATATTTTTGGTATAAAACTATACTTATTTTCTTGGGTCGTTTTGTTCATTAAGAAAATACATCTTTATTAAAGAATTTTTCAATATTTTTACTGAAAACCAGACAAAAATATTAAGATTTTTTTTTCTTAAAAATCTTTTGTACACTGCAAAAAATAACTTTCTCACTTAGTATTTAGGGGTCAAGCACCGAAGGTGCTGTGACAGCTATTGGAATTGTTAGTATTATTAGGGGCCAAGCACCGAAGGTGCTGAGGCACCTATTGGAATTGTCAGTATTATTATTCTGCATCTGAAGAGTTTGGTTCCAAAACGCAATAAACGCCATTTTTTAAAAAAATGAGTTACTGCCAAAATCAGTATTATATCAGGTCAGTAGTTAAAAGTAAATAATTAATTTTACGCAAAATCCAATACCCGCCGTGATATTCTGTCATCTTTTCTCCCTTTTTTCCCAAAATGCGACAAACGCCACTCCTCCTTTTTTACAGAACGCAATAAATCCATTCCTGATATTACAGCGGACCATTCACGCAATGTAAACAAACATGGCGGCGCGCTGAGTACACGGAATCCTAATTTTCCTCATCTACTTTGTACTTCGTAATCAACAAACAAAACAAAATAATACTTTAATAGCATTGCTAAACCTGTGATGGTTTTCTGTGACGGGAAAGAAACGTAAGCCATCAACATCTAATAATTTCCGCGAGAGGCACTCGGCTGCTTGTTCTCCAGACAGCATCAAGCTTCTCATGCTAAAAAAATGACCCCAGAGGATCTTATGAAAACTTTACATTATTTTACTCAAAGTCAACGAAAATCGAGCGGGACCAAAACATTTTACAGCTGATCGCTGTGAAAATGTAAAGAGACGACGTCAAATATAACCGCAGCAATGTGTTCTTAATATAACAAAGTAAGTGTTTTGGTTAATGCCATTAATGTTTATTTTTTAATCATTGTATACCTAGTCAACTAAATAAATATAAAATGGTAAAGATGAATGCACATTTATACATTGATTTAATAGATTTATAGCATTTTGAAATAAAAAACTGTCATGGATTTATTGCATTTTGTGGAAAAAATAATTAGTTTTTATAATAAATCTTTGAAAATCAAGTTATGGATTTGAATTTCTTATGTTTTTATAACCTAAAGATGCTATGTGAAAGTTTGTAACAGAAAATAGTGGTTTTCATCTTGTCACTTTCTTGGTATAGAAAACACGTTTTTACCGAAATTTGTCAAAATGGATTTATTGCGTTTTGGAACCAAACTCTTCATCTTCTTCCCCAATGGGAGTCTATGGCAGCCCTATGAACCGTACGTAGGAAAATGATGAAATTTGGCACAGTTGTAGTAGTGGTCATAAATAGTCATGTGACCAAAAATGGGGTCTCTGGTACTAACTCTATAGCGCCACCAGCAGTGCAAAAATTCAATGTTCAACTGGTTATGCATCTGTGTTGATTGGCACATGTCAATCCTTGCAGCACCTAAGCTGTTTTTTTGCTGCCCCTTGAGCTGTGTTAACTGAGTTGTGCATCTGGTAAACACATGCCATGAGATTTTGAGGTCATGGGTTCGAATCCCATGTGCAGTGATATTTTGTCTTAACTTTTTTCTCACTTAAGTTTTGTGATTTTCATACTATACATTGTATTTCAGTTATTTGTGCTCTCTGTTGTCATTTCTGCACTTTTGGTAATTGCTGGATATCATTGTTTATAGCTCTAAAGCTCGTTTCTATAGCTTTATATAGCTCGAACCCAATTCGAGATCTGAACTGGACTATTTTCCTGTAGTGTCAACTCACTCTCTCCTACTGTCGTGTGTGCTTCATACCGATAGTAGTGATTATATCCAGAGTGAGTCGAGGGTATTGCCGTGTGTGGTTCTTGAAACATTGACTTTGCTCTGCACCTATCTCTTTTCTAATAAACATTGTTAACTTGCAATTGACTCCGAACCCTTCATTGTGACAGTCGTAAGTTTTGTCGTTACAGACAAAGTTCAACGATTTGGTGTTTCCCAAAAACATCGTTCAAACGAGCATTCGCAAGCTGCATCGGAAACTTGTGTGGTTTGAACGACAGCTCTTCACCTGTGGTTAGAGGCATAATTCCTTGTTATTATATTATGTAGACTTACGTTGATCATGCTTTTGAACAAAATAAGCAAAAAATAAACAAAAAACATGTAGTACAGTTTATATCCATCATTCTAAATATATAAAAATTTTATTTTACATCTTTAAAGGTGCTCTAAGCGAATTGAAGCATTTTAGACCATAAAACATTTTTTGTTACATACCGGAAACATCTCCTCACTATCTGCTTGCTGCCTGTCCGCTGATCAAACTGTAAAAAAACGCGATCTCTGTAGACAGCCCAGGCTTCACAAACGGCAATATCAACAAATGGCCAAACCTACAAACAGAAACCATAACAAAGTATTCCAGCCAATAAACGACAAGAAGGATTTGGGGGTGGGGGTTGGGCACGTTCATGAAAGCACGGAAGGGAGGGGGAGGGGGAGGAGTTAGCTACGCTCTGTCTGTTTGAAAACAGTTCAAACATCAACAGGAAGTGACGTCGCACATTATTCGCTTAGAGCGCCTTTAAGTTTGTAAACATAATTAAAACGCTGGATTTAAAAACTGTGCTTGTGCACAGTCATACGAGCTTTAAGACCCTGCGGAATCCCTGGGAGGAGTGACATAAGAAGGAACTTGCGCATAAATTGAATATCTTGAAAATAAACATCATATAACTAAATCACGATAAAAATATCAATCTTCCAGTGCAATATATCTCATTTAAAGCAATAATCTGACATTACATCAATTTGCACAGATTAATTATTACTTCACCTCCCACGTGACATCATCAACTATGTTGTTAAACCAACATGGTTCAAACGACAAACGTGCGACAAAGTTACTATGCTTTCGGGAAACAGTTGTGACAAGGTAGTTCGTTTCTCCAATTATGCATCGTACTATGTTGGTTCAGCAGCGAGTTACGTAGTTGTTCGGGAAACGCACCCCTGGTCGGTTCTCGTTAATATTTGGTCTAAGTTATCCTGTGTTACCTCTATCAACTACCTGTGTTATTAAAATCTCCAGTGTTTTGTATCCCCGTATTCATCATCATCTGTTAGTAAGCGTGACAAAAACAAGCATCTGCACATATTGGCAGAAATTATTTTCTTGTTTTAAGCACACATTCACTTAAATTGTGTATTTTTGTCTAAAAACTAGACTTATTTTCAACTACGGTGGGACTTTAACCAACAACTTTTATTTTTCAGTTTGTTCTATTAAAATAGTTAGAAGCTGTATTATTTTGCTTCAAAGAGGTGCCAACATGGCCGATGGTGAACTGACCTGCCTTAAAGTTACTTTGCCATAGCATAACCATATTGCATCAGAAACGGGGGATGAGAGAGGTTTTGTGTGTGTTCCTGAAGTTTCATTGCTACATGTATTACACATGAAACCTCTGCAGAAATTGAACTGAATCGTGCAGCCAAAGCACTCTTGTTTCCAAAGCCCATTGCACAAGGTTGTCCAATCAATAGTGCTCAGTCTGCAGAACTCCACCTGGAGCATCGATATACAGTCCAGCGAGTGTGTGTGTGTGTGCATGCCTGTGTGTAACACAAAACTCTGGAAGATATTACCATTATATTTCTATTGACTTTTAAATAGGATTTTGCAGGCTCTTGTTCTACCTTAGACACTTTTTCTATTCCGTCTTTCTGAAAACTGAAACTGCAAAAAGATCAAAAGCACAAATATATATATAATATATACACATATGCTTATTCATTTTACAATATTTCCAACTTACAGTATTAAATGCTCAAAAGATAATGTAAAAACAGCTTAAATAGGTTTTAGTCTTGACACAACGAAGAAAGACTGCAATGCTGGAATTCATTTTAATATTTTAAGAGTGTCAAGATTTGGTATTGTGGTAATGAGAAAGAGGTCATGATCTACTTCAGGATTAATTCAAGTGTGCTCTCAATTTTCTCAGTTTACCCTGTGATGTAAAGCACTGTACCGGTGTGGTGTTGTTGTTATACAGATAAAATGCCTGCTTTTTTATTTATGACTTCCTATAAACATAATTCTAATTATTATGAGGAAAAAGTAAACAAATAAAAACATCTTTTACTAGATCTTTTCATAGTTTTTTATGCTTTTACTGAGAACATCTACTTGTTTAGAGATTATGGTTCTTTATGGTTTCGTGTAGCACCTTTATTTTTTAAAGCCCCCCTTACCTAAAAAATACACTTTTTTGTGTTTCTATCAGAAAATGAATCACTAGTGTGTGTGCAGAAACATCCTGTTATTATACAAATTCATCTATTCTCCAACCCATATGATTGCTTTGGTCGTTTGTCCATTTCACCAAATACGACCAATAGATGCATTTACTAAATTAGCGTCTCTAGTGGCAGCAGGTGAAACTTAATATATAAGGGCATAAAATGATATTTTGGGGTATAATTTTGCTATGATGCTATGTACAGGGATAAGATTTTCAACTTAAACCACCAGGATTAATTGAATTTTATTACACATTACACTATTCAGGCATTAAGGGCAAATAACCATTTATTTATTATATGATATAAACAAAGCATAAAAAACAGTCACAACTTTTAAAAAATGTACTTAAAATATTCCAAGTGTACCGAGGTCAAACGATCGATTTATTTGAAGAAAAGATGCAAAAGTGATGACAATTGGCTGTAAATATCAGATCCGGTGTAGACTGATTCAAAAACTGCCGTCAGAAGAAGCAATGCTACGTCATCTATGATTGTGAAAAGGCATTGGCTTTCGTGTGTCTCGTGACCGATTGCATCATTACGTCAGCTAAGAATCTGAAGCGCTATTGGCTCTTGTGATCGACTAAATCATGCTGGTTTATGTTTGAATGATATCTGACTGTGCATTCTTCATTTAAAGTAATCTTATGGCTTCAGTTCGCAAGGCTTGCAACCCGAATGGTTTGTAATACTTTTATTCTGTTTTATGCAATAAATACCTGACTTTACTTTTACTGGCGTGTTGTGTTTTATATGGTTGAGAAGTGGTTGGGTTTAGTGTAAGGGGGAGGGTGGGGTTAGATGCTCCAAAATATCTTTAAAACCATAAATGTTTATGAAACCGTTTTTACATTTACAAATTCATAAAATTAAATGTGTCTAATCTGATGTATAAAGCAAAAACATTAAAACGTAACAACAGGTTGTATGAGCTACTGCCGCTAGAGGACACTAATGCCTTAAAGGTGCAGTGTGTAATTTTTAAAAGGAACTCAACTATTATCAGGGGTGTATAAAGACCTTTCATAATGAACTGTTATGAGTTTATTACCTTAGAACGAGACCTTTTTATCCACATACACGGAGGGTCCCCTTACATGGAAGTCGCCATTTTGTGCCGCCATTTTTCTACAGAAGCCCTTAATGGACAAATTTTTTTACTAAGTTGTCTCCGACGATAACATGTTTTTCCGGTGGCGGCTACCATAGCTTTTCTATGTGTTTCAAAAGCGAGGGTGAGCAGTGGACTGAGCCGTTGGTTGCAATTCGCAACCTCACCACTAGATGCCGCTAAAATTTACACACTGCACCTTTAATACGTCTCTTTACGTTGTAATAAGGTGCTTGCACAAAGGACTTATGAGGTCATTATTTTTCTCACTTTTAGGGATCCCCTATCAATATGATGTCACATTGATTACGCCCCACCCATAACCACTCACAGACTCCGTCTTATGAGCATGTAGTTCAACCTTCTGTCAGAGACACATGTTTTGATGTAGTCTAAAGCACATGTTTAAGCGCTCTACCCGCTACTTTGCATACGTGGACGGTAACAAAAGCTTTCTTTGCATTTAAAGAGACACAAGCAAAAACAGCACATTTTTCATTGCTGCCACAAATGTCCATTTTCAACATTGTATAACGAAAGATCTGTTGTGTATTTTAAGCTGAAACTTTACAGAGACATTCTGTGAGACTCTTTTAATATTGCTTAAAACATAGCGCTTCTTTAAGAGTGTTTTTTTTATTATTTGCAAAGCATTTAACTATATAACAAATTGCTGCCCTTATTCTTTTCTCTTCTGCATGCAGCTTGTCAAAGATGAACCCACATATTGTAATGTGTGACCACACTCCTCCGCATTTTTGTGTTAGCCACTTTAATAACAGTGGTCAGTACGATTTAGCATACTGTATGTGATAAAAAGACAATCACCAAAGAATATAGAGCACACTAAACACATTTCACTGCACTTTAAAGTCAGATGCTTTATTATGAACTGTTCTTTGTATAGGAGGAACATAGAAAGTTCTCAGAAGGCCAAATCAAATTGTCACCTGACATACAACTTACATCTCCAATTCTTCCTGTTTGTCTTCTTTATGAGAAGTCAGTTTATTGTTCATCTTATCAGGTGTGAAACAATCCCCTGTTGACCTTCATAGGTTCAATGTTAAGATTTTTATCTCTCAATGCTGCATTGACATTTTATTACTGTTGCAATGGAACAGAAAACCCTGAGAGACCGCATGGTGTGGCAATCTTGGTCTTGACCTAGTTTTTTGAGAATGTGGCAGAAGAAATTGATGCTTCACTTTTCATAACGGTTCCTACCATTCAGCTATTTAGTTCCCATTTCTAATGCATCATACCCGGACACAAGACCTGATTGCTTAAAGACTATAATTTGTAGCGCTTTATAAACAGGATGACATAGATAACTTGAGATATCAAGGGAGAAAAGCCTCTAAAATTAAACTGAACTCCCTTGAGTCCCAGCCCTATTGACACGGTTAGAAAATGAGCATGCACTTAAATGAAAGATTTAATCAAATGAATTCCAGATCACTTGTACACAGCATGATGCCCACTGCACTCAGCATGTAATACTATGTTTTGAGAAGGCTACAAATTATGCTGACCAAAGATGAGGGATGCAAATATGTGGAAACATTTGAAATATGCAAAAAAAAAATTAAGTTTGCCTCCAGTTCAACTCTGAACATGCAATACTAAAAAAGAAATAGACAGTGAATAATCACAAACACACTGAAATACAAAAGCATTCTGTTTATCATGACAGTTCAATAGATGAGAAATGTTAACAGCCTAATGCAATAGAAGCTACAGGAACTCTTTAAATAGGTTTATTTTATTCGATTGGTTAAAACATTATGAGTGATGAGCTTGCACGCATGGTGACACGTTCATTTTTATTTCTGCTCTGGGACAAATTAAAACAGAATTGTAAGTCAATCATTCTCATCAAGCAAATTAAAAAATACATCAGCATGAAATTGGCACATATATAGTGTACGTTCCAGTAATTTCACAAGCCGTGTTTGAATGAACTTCTAAATTCCCGCTCTGGGAATGAACAGATCAAATAAAAATGAAATCAACAGAACATGCTGGAAAGAAAGAGCTATAAAAACATAACTTTAAATGGGTTGTTTGTACACTACAATGTGTGTGTCTATTAGTCAAATGACGTGCCAGGTGAAGACAAACCCTCAAAACTACATTACAGTGCGAGAAGCTCTTGTGATTGGATCTGGTATAACTGTACTGGGAAATAAGAAGTTTTCTTTTCTTTGTACTGTAGCAACATCCAGGACATAGAAAACAAATTAAAACTACTTTATAACAGCTTTAATTTACTTTAGGTTAAATTTACACTGGGAAAATGACTTGAAAATGCTGTAAAAGCTTACAATAAAAAAGAAAAAAATCTTAACAGCTGTGGGCCCTATTTTAACGATCCAAGCGCATTGTCTAAAACGCACAGCGCACAGTCTAAATGGGTGTGTCAGAATCCACTTTTGCTAATTTAATGAAAAGGGTTGTTCCTATTCTTTTAAAGAGTAATGGGAGTGTTTTGGGTGTAAGTGCAATAAACCAATGAGAGTCACAGCTCTTATCCCCTTTAAAAGCCAGTTGCACTGGCGCACTGCCTAATCCATATTTAGAAAGCGGAATTTGTAAACTGAAAGTAGATACGAAGACACCCAGTTTAAGAATAATGTTAAATAATTGCGTTGTTGATTTTTTTTTTTATTAAAACCTTTAAAACCAATTTTCTTTTAGTCGTGGAAGTAAAAAAAGCAGGCTTTTAATTGTTGTAAATGTATGGCTATCCAATATCATCAAAAAATTATTTACAAGCATGTAAGAAAAGGTTTCTACTCTAAAAATACTTTATTTGTAACAAACAGGAGATACCGAATTTACAAACGTGCGGAGAGCCTTCAGCACCCGGACAGCGACATGCGTTTTTTTTAAAGCATTACTTTAAAATGTTCCTCATCTCATCATACCCACAGGTACAGAGTCATCATATACAATAAATCCGTGGGGTAGCATTTAAAAAAAAAACAACATTTAAAAACAGATGCATTTGTTTAAAGCAAAGCATTTAATTTCAAACAACTGTATTTATGTTCAAGGCTAGAAAAAAGTTATTGCCGGGCAAAATACAGATAAGGTTTTTGAAAAAGAGGGGGGTTATGGGTTAAGGGGAATGTCAAATTTTAAGACTCCCAGTTTTCGAACTACAAGGAAAAGTTTTTGTTTATCTGTCAGTGGTGTCAAATTGTGGAATAAATTAAATAATGAATTAAAACAATGTACAAACATATTACATTTTAAAAAGATGTGTAAAGAAATTATATTTCAGAGGTATACTGTAAAGACACAGGGTGTTAATAATAATTTGAGTGTATTTGTAATAACTTATATGTGTATATATAATATTGTGTATGTGTAATATTTGTATGTGAACATGAAGATTTACAAATTATAAAAAAAGTAAAGTAGGGATTTGAAGGGGTAGGAGTACATAAGTTTTACTTCTTCCTACTCCCTTTTGGACATGTGAACTGAGTTGTTTTATATCTATAAGTTTTTATTTTTGTTACCATGTGTTTTGTTTTCTCTTTTTTTTCTATTTTGTAATTGCATTTACATGTTCAAAATAAATAAATAAATAAATAAAATAAAATGTATTTACTTACCAGGCTGCAGGTGAAGCAGGTCTTTACACCTTCTAACGTCTCATAATCAATCCTCATTTATGTCCAAGAGACTCAATATTTTACATTTGAAATCTTTACTTTTTCATATTTAAAAGCTTTTCTGTGCTTCTGCGCATCCATGTGTGTGATAAGCAAACCCGCGCTGTCGTCCCGTTTAGGCGCATATTTCTAACGTGCTCATTAAATAACAAAAACACTATTGCGACTTTGACTTTAGAGCAGGTTTTAGTTGGTCAATGGCGTAGTCTATTTTAGTTGCCTCAAAATAGCAACTAGCCAACAATGTGCCTGAACACACTGAAAAATGGACGCAAATGCATTTGCTATTTAAATAATGTGCCGCTAAATATGAAAATGATCATTGCCCAAGGTTGAAACTAGCAAAAGACACTTGCTTCACGCATTGCAGTGCATTACGCCAGGTGTAGAGCCCTTAGAGTTTCAAATAAGAAAGAAAAAAAAGTTTAGAGAAAGATGTAAATAATATTTGAGTTTACATGAATTCAGACTTTTAAGATGCCAACTGTTTAAGTATTAACTATTTATCAGTCTGTTCCCAGGTTGGCCAACCTATTCACTATTTAGAACAACAAAGATCAACATTGACTTCTTGTTATTTTTATTAAATATGTTGCATTATTATGTAAAACACACTTTTTAATAAAAGAACATATTCCAACATAAATTTTAGCTTGAAAGTGTGATTAGAGTCTGTCTTTAAATATCTAAATATGATGATATGTTTTTAAAAGTCTAGATACGTTTAAAGCATCCACATTTCCTTCCTCGACATCTGATTTATCTTCATCCATCGGCCACAATTCCCATATGTTCCCAGAATTTTGCAACCCTAATAGTCAGCTAGCCAAGTTGCGTTTGATAAAAGCATCTGTGAAGTATAGTTTTAACCAACCTGATCTCACGAAAATCCATTTCATAGTCACAGAAAATTTGATCACTTTATCTATGTCACGGAATTCAGCTTTTTTCCGTGACGGGAGCACAAAGTTCTTTGTCACTCCCATGGATTTCTCGTTTTATTTTATGTATTGTTTTCTAATTGTTTATTTCTATTTTCTTACCATTGTTGCTTGGGGTTAGAATCGCTTTCTGTGATTGTTATAATGTGTCTGTTATTTGTACACATCCCAACCCAAACCCCAACTCTAACCCAAACTCCAGATGAGAACAGTTTTAAAAGCGGAAGAAAAACATGTAGAAACCGATACATAAAAGTACATCCTAACCCAAACCCCAAATCTAATCCCAAGCAACAATGGAAAACATTGAGGAAACAATACATAAAATAAAACGAGAAATCCGTGGGAGTGACACGGAAAATACATCCATGCTCCCGTCAAGGAAAAAAGCTGAATTCTGTGACATGGACACAGATAAAGTGATACAATTTTCCATGACTTTCCATGAGATCATGTTGGTTTTAACACAGCAATTTGTAACGATTCAGAAAAAGAATAAGATGATTTACTCCAAATTATGTTACTACTTTGTTTGAAAGATTTTAAATTTTCTTTGTTTTTGAGTAAATCATTCTGTTATCATGCAAACTGTGTGGTGATGTAATACATTTTGGTCTTTAAGCTAAACCCCATTCACTGCAACTTTGCATGGTATTTTATTGTAGACTTGGATAGGCTTTAGTATTTCATTCACAGAACACAATGAGCAATCATCTTTTTAAATTGCTTCTTTAGAAGCCCTGATTAGTAATTTTAGAGAGATCACTTTTATGTGAGTGCTGTCTGGCAGTATTTAATAAATGTGGCATCATTGGTTTTATACAGCAGTGTTTGCTGGCTGACTGGCAGAAGACCGAATCCTCTCTAATGGTCCCATCGTATATGCTGCCAGTTGGCAAGGTGTCCGACCTGAAGTGTGGAGTATTGACGGGGTAAAATCTGCATGAGCTGTAGGGACTTGAGGAAACCACTTTTTTTCCTGTAAGAAATTGTAAGCATGGGTAGTGTACAATGAAAACTGTACAATGAAAAAAGTACAGCCAGATCTTTTTTACCGAGGAACCACCCACCTTAACAGGGCAAGACTGCCAATCTGCTCAACAGGTCCAGGTACAAATGGGCTCTGACCTAGTTATTGGTTTTATTTAAATATTGTTTACTTTTTAGATAATCTATTGCCTCTGATATTATTTTAAGAAAAAGTTCAGGTCAACTTTTTGAACAATTGATGAAAAACTTCTGAAAAATTACAATTAAGGATTTCTATGTTTGTACTTTGAATTTAAAGAAGTATCAAGTACCAACAGTATAATGGTCTATCCCAATATAAGATCTATGTGTGCTGACTCCACGTGGTTCTGTGAGCGGTGTCTTCTTGATAGGCAGGTTTTCTTCTCTCAAAATCCATTTCTTTCTCTCACACAATAAATCTGAGCCTTTGGCTCATGGATCATCTTTGTGAACTTCTGAATTGGCTTGTGAAGCCACCTGAATCTTCTTAATACTTTATTTAATGAATACAAACACTATCATTTGGTGTCTGTAAATGAGTGTTTAACTTTGATTTCAATGGCTTTGCATTGTCACCTTTGGAAATGAATCTAAAGGGACTAAATAAAAAATCTGATGATTCCTCTTCTTTTCAAAATTATAGGATAATAAAAAATGATAATGTCGTTTATTCTTGGAAAATTAACTTTTATTGGCTAAATAAATAATAATCTATTGTCTTTGTGTGTCACAGCTATTGGTTGTTTTGTTTTGCATGAGTCTTTAGGCAAAGCTTTGTTTGGAAATGTTAATTATTGTTATTGACTGTAATTTGGGGTTATGACTCTCTTTGTTGTTAATTGGGTAGTTTTATGTAAAATGGCTGTTTCATTCAAAGTTGCCATTGGGTGTTTCTGGGATCCTTTTTAAAATAGTTGAAGTCTTTCTATCACTTTTAGTTTGCAGCAATAAAAGAGCAAAGATCATTGCCATGTCAATATTTGGAGAATAAAGGCTCCCAATAGAGATTAGTCAGGAGTAAACCCAGTGTTTAACTTCTGAAGTGAATTGAAATGAGGCTGAAAAACACTGAGTAGACTGAAGTCTGATGGATACAAGGTACAGCGTGTTCACTGGATTGTATTCTTGTTCTTCAGCTGATGAAACATTTCTATAAAGCATTCAGTAGGCTAGGGTTGTGCTAATAGACGATACTATCTATAGTCAGACATATCACAGATAGTGACAGCCTTCATGAGAATAGTTGACTTGTTTGCCCTTGAATTTTTTATTATTATTATGCCATCATTATTATCATCATAGTTTCACATTAACATTGATGCATGAGAGAGCGTGTGCGCTTTTCCTTGAACAAGTGAACTTACTGTATTTCCACGCATTCTGAGCTTGTAATGGGCGTTGCTTGGATTTTTCATCGTACCTGTGCGTTCAGACCAGCCGCGGTAGATGCGTAAAGCAAGAGTGATTTCAATGTTAAGTCAATGTGATGATGCGCATTTAGCGCGGCACGAAGTTGAACATTTTGAACTGTGGTGGAAAACGCGGAAGCCCCTCCCATGATGCTTATTTCCGCATGAATGTCTCGATGACCAGAATTTCAATCGCGCATTTAACCGTGCGAATGAAGCGAGTAAACTCAAAATGTTAAAGCGACAAACTAGACCCGGTAGACGCGAATTTGATGCCTCAAACGTGGCTTGTGTGAACCCAAGAGGTTATGCGTGACTGCGGTTTTTCTGTGTTCTGGCACTAGTTATGAAATTTGGTTGAATGTAATTGCTTAATAAATTTAGACGATTATGATGATTAATTGTTTGTTTTGTTGCTTTGACATTTAATTCTCATACATTTTGTTGTGAATATTTAAATAAAATATTTTGCAAGGTTTACCTGGCAGTAAATATTAATACATAACATTACAAAAGTAATTATTTAATGAATATATCTTTCAAAAACTGAAAATTCTTCATTAGATATAAACACAATAAAGTGTCTAAAAAAAACTCAAACTAAAAATGCAGTCAAAATAAACTGACTATACCGGAGCAGCCCTTAAATAGTAGCCAATCCTACCAAGGTCATATTAGTACTGGACCACATATCTGTAGTGGCTGCAAAAAATCTACTCCTTACAGATATTTAAGAATAGCATCATTCACTTCCCTAAATTTGGTATTGCTGTTTTGCCAATCTATGTTTTACCTGGCAGTTCATACTGCTTATTAAAGTTTTGCAGCATTTCTTTAAATGTTGTTTTTTCCACTGTATTAAATTGCTTTGCATAATGTATCGCGTCACACTGTCAGTTAAGGAGCGCCATCTGATACTTTCACATTAAGAGAGGTGCTGCAGCTCCCCCTTGTGTTTTTTAGAGAGATGTGCAATCATTGCGGTGATCTGAAATCATCGCAATAAGGTCAAACAATCCCGATGAGATGATTATTAATATTCACATATTTCATATTTTTCAAATATGACAAACATGGGCAAGTCTTATATCAAATGAAAGCTCTCATTCTCAGGAATAAGGCTACAGCATTATTTTTGTTCTATTATTATCACATATCCAACAATCGTTGAATGAATAATAAGGTAAAAAATGGTCTTTTGTAAATTTATGTGAAACTTGAGCGTGAGCTGCCTCAGATTTCACAGATAGCCACAAATGATACACCATCTTTTATTTTAGGTCCTACTCTAAAATATGAGTCCATTCACAGCATTTTCTTTGGTTGTGTGCATATATAATCCATTGCTATTTATTATATGTGCAAAACAAAAAGTTTATATTTATATGAAAAATTTATTTTAACACCCTTCAGTAAAATGAGAATAACTTTTGAATGCGACATGCTAAAGAGTTCATTCTTTTTTTGGGTGTTTACTGTCTGCTGCTGCTAACAACCAAAACTGTCTGCAGTCTGCTAGAGCACACAGAACCAGAGTTATACACTATCAAAGACAGTGTTTACAACATAAAAAAGAAAATTTGGTGTTTCATCATATGAAAAACAACATAAATAACAATATTTGTCACAAACAGCAGCTTTTTATGTAACTTCAAAGGGTTTTCTTTAAAATGATATAAAGAAATTGCATTTATTCCACTGTATGTGGTTATGGGGACACTTCAAATGTTTTTAGGCAGAACTGTATACAAAAAGGGTATTAATCCTCCCTTCAGTTGGAGTAAAATAACTTTTGCATACATTATGATAGAGAAAAAAATTCCCTTTTCTTCTGTAACCTGACAATTGCTGGAATCAAACAAAACTGTCTGCAGTTAGCTGAGACACCCAGGGCCAGAGTTATACACTTTCAAATAAAAACTTTAGAAAAGAAAAACATCAAAAAGCGCCTATTTATTTTTGTGATTATTAGAGGACTAACAAAACATACAACCATGTTTAGCACTTTTAACAGTGTTTTATGTAATTTCAAAGGGTTTCCTGTAAAATGATACCAAACTTTTGTATGTAAACCTCTGCATGTGGTTATGGGAAGCTTTTGAAATTGGGTAGGCCAAATCCCCAAAATAGCTTCAGGGTGGAAGAAGTTAAATCATTGTGACAGCCCAACCTTGCATGCAAGTAATAAACAGTACACTTGGGCATCAATGAATCGCTCAAAATATGGCATCAATTTTAAAAGTTGCGGTCATGATAGTGTTGCCAGCTGCCCTTAAAGTAAAGCAGCTTTTGTTTTTGTCCACCTGTTCAGTGGCTTGCCACAGATACATCATTAAAAATATGAGCAAATAAATAAGGACACTATTGTGTATTGGCAATCTCACAGGTTGACGATAGGACAATTTCACTATGGAAAATATCGCCCAACACTAAAGTAGACCATCAGCAACTTTCAAAACAGTTGTGAATCAGATTGAGGTCTATATCTACATGTAATCCTGTTTTTGACATCAACTGCTTTCACACATAATCCTTACTGGTAAATTACCGTTAAGAGACAATGTACCGATAAATCGCAACACACACAAATTATACCTGCTTTGAATCGCAAAGGCGATATTATGCACATCTCTTTTATGTACTATGGCTCTTTGATCAGTCCTAATCAGTCTAAAATCACTGTGAGTTTGAGTCGTTTATAACATGCATCTGAAAAAGCAACACTCGTCAAACATAATCATTATACATAATCTTTACTATCATGAAAATACCTGAAAAGGTTTGAAGAACAGTGATATAAATATGTTTAAAAGCAACCCTGGAGCTGCCTGTCTAATGATACTTTTTCAGCAACGCATATTGAATTTTGCACAAGAGCGCCCTCTGGCTTTTGAAAGTAGAAAGTTAAAGTTTTTAACTTTAAGCCAATCGAATGTTTTGACTTAGATGATGTGTTTACCATTCACAGTGTTTCTGGAAGTTTTGAAAACACACAAAGTTATCAACTACAGTACAACTCTTCTTCAAAGTTGTGTAAAAAAGTTTACCATCTATTCTCCATTTTGCCCATGCCCTTCGCATACTCTCTGTGAAACCTTGGTTAAACATAACCGTTGATTTAAATGCAAGTAGCGTCTCTTTCCCCTACAGTTCAGTTTGAAGTCATCTAATGCAAGAGCAACTGCACGGCTGTTAGTGTTTGTCACAGAAATGAAAACAACGTTCAGATATAAAGTCATAATCTGCCATCGTTTACAAACAAAACAAGCTGTGCGACGGTTTAGAGGAAACTTTTGCTTTCTGAGAGAGTTTACAGATAATGTATTTTGGTATACGTGCGAATTATAAAATGATGGAAAAATTGTGTGTATCAACATCACATTTGTGTATTTACTGGTGAAGTCATTCTGGTAATTTTGTGGTAATTTACCGTAATTACTGTGTAAAAGAAGCTATAACACCTCATGTTACAATGTGTCAAAAACAATCAATGGTTGTTTTTGGAAAGCTTTAGTAGTACAATTATGTGTTTGGTATCTGCATATGTTTCCCTAAAATGGTTCTGATGACCAATATCCTACTTTTCTGATTCACACAGCAAGTTTGTGGCAGTTGTAAGTGTTTTGATTTAGATGCTGTGATATGAGTGAGTCAGAATATGTGCTAGATCTTATTCCAGACGTCCGTTCTGTCCGGCACATATCCATGGGCTGTTTTGGCATGCCTTTAAGAGTGTTGTGGGGGGCGTTTGTGGTGAGGGATTGTGGAAGACTCAAAAGACAGACGCAGGTATGACGCGTTGAACTATTATTACTGAAGGCAGACGTCAGCATCACGACGTTCGGCTGCGGGCAGTGGTATAAGAGTTTCCTTTATTAAAAAAACGATCAATACACTCTCTCTGGATGTTGTGTACATGTGGGTGGATCTTTTGAGTTTTTCACAGCCCGTGGTGAAATTATATTGAATTGGTAGAATAACATACTGTAGGCCTATAGTTTGACTAATATAGTTATACGAAATCGAAATGAATGCTCTTAGGTTTCTTAATGCATATTTCTGTTCTTAATGTGAATGATTTATCAGTGCTTGTTATTTAAATGACACAAATATTGTTGGTAATTATTCATCAAAACTTGCTCGACCTCTGAAACATCTGTTCCTGTTGGCTGGTATCACCTAAGGTGCTGTTGGTTTGTGTTTGCCAAATGATTTAGACATTGTTTTGTGCAGCATTCAACTTTTTTAAAATCTTGTTTATATTTGATGAAGTTATGTAATTCTGAAATGCATAGAGGCGATGTTACAGTACTGTAAGTCTAGAAAATTACTTTATTTAAAAAAGTTGTTTTCAGGGGTGAATCTGACTTTTTCTTCTTACTGAATGGCCTGTTTTATTTTGAAATGCATCCTATTATCAAATTTAAATGGGTTATGAATGTTTGTATCTTTGCGATGGTTTGCTATCTGATCTAAGAACTGCAGCGAAGTCCCGAAACACAGTTCAAAGGTTTTGTCTCAACCTCAGCCCCACCTAAGTGTTTGATTTCTCCTATGCAGATATATTTATGAGACCATTGTCTAAGATGAGACAAAAATATAACTGAAGAGAAAAACAAACTTTGTCCAGGGGGACAAAATGAAAAAGGCAAGAACAAGTCTTATCGTCTCATTTCAGACTGCACACATGAGATTTGCTTTATTGTCTTTCTTCATTGTCGGTCAGATAAAGTGCCTCGGGTCTTCAGGGATCTCTTGACATTAAACATGCCATTTACATGAACCTGACGCCGATGTTATGATGCTGTTATCTGAATGAAGCCGGGGTTAGTTTCTTCGCTGTTATATCTCCCAGAAGTCATCTTTTTTAAGTTTGACCTCTGCTAAATCTTTATCGATCTTTGCATTTTGTTGTTGATTTTTAAACTACATTACACATCCCACAAAGAGATTTCGATAAATTATTAATAAAAAATAAATGCAATAGAGTTTACCCATTAAGCCCACCAAAATCTAAATGTAGGTGTTTTTTATAGATACTGATATGGTATAAGAAAAATAATTTGCTACAATCCTAGATTTATCACTCATTTTGAAATCTATTTAAGGGGTCATATGATGCAATTTTATGATTTCCTTCTTCTTTGGGGTGTTAAAAACTGTTTATGCATATAAAGTCGCAAAGATGAACTCTTTCCATGCCAATGACGAGTTTTTCTGGCAATCCATATTTTAGCTATTATCCACCAGGTGGCGCTCTTACCCAACTTATACAAACACGGACATGCAGCCGCTTGCCATAGGGCAATACTTCCGGGTTTAAAAAGTTGCGGAAGGGCGCCACCTGGTGGATAATAGTGATATTGCGGAAAGACGGAAAACCTCGTCATTGGCGGGGAAGCGTTTTCTCTTAAATGACAAGATATCTCGTCAATGGCGGTGAAAGAGTTAAGGAAGTATTCCCTAAGGGCAAACAGTTCAAACTTCGTGTATGTTTTGATCATCGCTTTGAGAATCTGATCTCTAACATAAGTCCTTCACAAAAATTGAATTATCTTAGCTTTTTGCTCAAAAAGAAACATATTTGAGAGGTGATAAAAAAGAAAAATAGAGGTAGGATGAAAATTAAGCAGAGGGTCTGTTCATTTGATATATTTAAAGTTTATATATTTAAAGAAGAACATTTTCTGTAAGGCATTAAACTTTTGTGAAAATCTAAAAAAAGATGCTGGCGCTGGCCCCTTTTTAAAAAAAAAACGCTGGTGGGGAAAGAGTTAAAGTCCAGGAAAACCCAAAGAGAAATTATTTAAAAGTGAAGGCTCATCCACGTCTTACTAAAATGTCTTATTCAAACACGCCCCCACATATATACACTGTGTCTGAAGACTTGCATGTTTTGGATAAACATGAGCTTGATAAAAATCTACGTGTTTTGGAAAGCCAAGACATAAAAGAGCAACAATGATATACGGTTTGTGGAAAATAATGATGTTAAGATTATACGTTGTGGTTTAGAAGTACATATTTTTTACATAAACACCTTGGATGACATGGGGGTGAGTAAATAATCATATTTTTTTATGAAAGTGTAGTAATCCTTTAATTTGGTGGGATTTATCCAGTGTAATAACAGGCCATTTTTAACAAACCTTTGTGTAAACTTGTCAAGACTGTGAGATGTTCCAACAATTAAGAAAATTGTGTTGTGAACCATGCATGTCTCTGGATATATTTGTTTTATGAATGAAGCTCATTTAGACTCTGGTTTTTAGTTTGGCCGACACCATGATGTGCTTTCACATCACATCTCCGTTGCCAAGCCTCATTTGGACCTGATTCGTTTCAAACGACCTGAGCCTGCTGGGGTGTGGAGTGGATACGAAAGGTCATTCAGAACTCCAATTCCTGCACTAGCATGCAAATGCGCATTACCCAGAAGACATCCTGAGATGCCCAACAGCAGACTGAGTGAAGACTCAAAGTATGAGCCCCTTCAATCAACCTTCAGAACTGAATCAAGCCTTTGGCTGTTGGATATGATGGGTGTTTCTCAGCCTTTTGCGCCAGGTTGCAGTAGAGTACGGTTACTAGGTTTTTACATGAATATAAAAGACTAAATGGAAATCCTGATTCATTTAGCTGGTTCTCAAAGCACATTGCTGTATTCTAGGTGATCCACACTCCTTAACCTTGTTAGTGGGGAGAGTTGGTGCTGCTGGTGTGACACGAGTTGTTTTCGCAGGGCGGTCGTGACCTGTTTGCTCGTGCGATTCTCCAGAATGGCTTCCCTAATGTTGTGTGGGTGGATGTGAAGCCAACTCAGGATGCTTGACTCTCACTCATCTTCTGAACTGCCCACTTGGACCATCTGATGAAGTGGATGCCTGCGGCTGAATATGAGACGATAGTCTACGTGTTGCAAGATCAAGCTAGCTGTTAGAAACAAAATTATGTTAAGGTGAGTAAATGATTATTATTTTGTGCGAACTGTTCCTTTTATACACAGTATCTCATGACTGCATTCATGTTTACAAGATACAAATTTATTTCTGTAGCGCTTTTCACAATTATCCATTATTGCAATTAACTCATTCGCTGTCAGCCTTTGTTTGAAAAGCTGCCTGCCAGCATTTTTTTGTGATTTTCACAAAAGTTTCTACCGATCGGAGACATAAAAGTAAAAACAAAACTAATGTAACTTTTGCATGCTCACGTGAAACTTTCATGTGCTCACGCGAAACCTTCATGTAAGCATGTAAGCATGCGGTAGTTTTACGTAAGCATGCCATTGTTTCACATACGCACGCAAACGTTTCTTTCATGTGCTCACGCAAAAGAAACTTTCATGTGCTCATGCGAAACCTTCATGCGCAGAATTTTTAGTTTAGTTTTGCTTGCTTTAAAAAAACTTTCTCTTTCACATGCACACGCGATAGTTTCACGTAAGCACGCTATAGTTTAGTTTCATGTAAGCACGCAATAGTTTCACGTACACACGCAAAAGTTTCACGTGCGCACGTGAAAGTTTCACGTAAGCATGCAAAACTAAACACACTAGTTTTACGTGTGCACGCAATAGTTTCAGATAGGGCTACATAAATAGTTGTGACGAACTTTGCATTGAGCACCCTTGACAAGTCACCGGCCACCATTGACATACAAATATATCAAATGAAAAACAGACCCTCTGCTTTTACACAAACAATAAACAAACAAACAAAACGGGAAAACCCGTTTCATCCTATCTATGTGTATTTTTGTTCACAAATATTTTTTAGAAAAAAAGCTGAAATGGAATTTTGTTAGAGAACAGATTCAGAACGATTATCAAAACATAAATGCAGTGTAAAAAAATGTTTTAGTTTTTTATAAATAGGGAAGTGCCCTATCTAGTAGATATTCACGGTTCATCAGATAACCCTAAAACCTAATCGGTAACACTTTTTTATGCAAATGTTTTCTCTAAAATGACAAGATACCTCGTCAATGGTGGGGAAAGAGTTAAGCAGCATAGAATTAGGTATAGTTCACCCAAAAATGAAAATTCTGTCATCATTTACTCACCCTCATGTTGTTATAAACCTCTATACACTTCTTTGTTCTGCTAAACAACAAGGACAAATATTTGTAATGAAGCAGGAAACAGAAGCACCATTGACTTACATAGTAGGAAGAACTACTGCTACGTAAGTCAATGGTGCTCCAAAAGTTCTCACAACGCACTTTCAAAACAGTGAGCTTTGTAGAAAATCAACGTGTTTCAGGAAAGCAGGGCGTAGAGGAGACACAATAATCTACTGTATGTGGAAAATAATGAGTTTTTTTAACCATAAACCACGCGAACACATTGCATTACACCAAATACATTTTAGCAACGTAATAAGGACTCTTTAATAAAGGTTTGTACACGAGTAAATGATGACAGAAATTGCAATTTTGGGTGAACTATCCCTTTAAGGCAGTATAGAAATAAAGACTAAATTAACTTGCGTTTACTTCAATGCATTATTTTCCAAAGAGAATTAGCAGTGTATTCACTCAATATTTTTTATCTTAACCCTTGACCTCTGCATTGCTACACTTTCCTTAACAGAACACTAAATATAACACCTAATAGTAGTATGTATTTATATAGAAATATATGCATATATATGTTTTTAAGACATGAATGCATATTTTTGTTTGTCCATAATTTTTTGAAAAGGCTGTCTGTCGTCTCCCGCTATTTCAGTTGTGAAGTGATAAAGCAAATCATAGTGTTGCTGGCAGGCTCGTGTTGATTAGCATTCTCATTTGTTTAGCATAAATTACAAGAACGCAGAGACGAGTCTGTATTGTGGCTGTGAGTGAGCGTCCCTTCTTTCAATTTACACTTCATAGACTCTTTACACTGCAGGGGAACACAGCCGTGCTATGCTAACACATCAGCGAGTGTCTTCAGTGTGCATCATTGCAATCTTGTTCACCAAAGTTAATATGTTGCTAAAATGTGCCGATTATCTTCTGAAAGTACTGAGCGAAATTTCTTAAAAGGCCTTTATTTACAAGCGCTGTGCATTGACATTCACAGCTTCTTGTTTTAGAAGACGGCAATGCGTACTTTACAAAAACCCATAGACGCTGCTCCTATTGAGTCATTTTATTGATTTCTCTTTTTTTGTGTGGGGGGGTGTAATATATCGATGTACTTTTGGCTTTGTACGTAAACTGACCTTTTCGTTGATTTCATGGCTTGATGTTTTTCGGGAGCAGAGCGTGTCGAGGGAGAGAGAACTGCCTGCATTTAACATCGAAACTTCGGCAGTATGTCACAGCGAACGCCGGCCGTCACAAACGCTCTCGCTTCGAGTTCTGGGACAGCTTTCTGCTAAAAGTGCAGTATGTCACAGGTGGGAGAACAGAATGGGAACAGTCATCCACCCCCAACACATAAACAAAGACAATCGTGACAGATTTACTTCAGCTCGTCTCTCCAGCTCTGCCTGGTCAGCGCAGGTGAATTCTTCTGCTCTCTGGAGGACACCTGAAAAGACCTTAACTCCTAATGCAACTCACGGCAGACTTGGAGGTGGTTGAGCATTTCCTAATGTGTCATTATTAAACTTTCAGACACTTTTGCAGAAAATTTGAGCGTTGAAACTTGTCACAGTGCTACGGTATTGTGGTTGTTACTAGCGTATTATTATGCAGTTCCTATTGTGTGTTGCTAAAATGCTAAAAAGTAATAATTAAAATGAAATACTTGTAGTAATATTTAGTTTTAGATATTGTACACTTTTATTTACATTTGCATTTACATTTGTCAGAGACTTTTATCCAAAGCAACTTACACTTTAAAAAAATTCTGTAGAAATCAACTCTCGTTCTCACATATATATTCATGTAGTTCTCTTATTGATGAGTTATCTCGTAAATTAATATAAAATATTTCATGAAAAACGTGTCCCTGATGAGTTTTATTGTTATCTGTAATTTCACAATATTCACTAAATGGCGAACTTAGCCATTTTATAAAAAAACTGAAGCAATTTTTTTTTATTAATTTTACACTCCATGTATGTTTTAATAATCGTTCTGAATATGATCTATAACATACGGAGCCCCTAAGGGGACATGGAGCAAAAATTTAATAAAGTTTAGTTTCATGTGCTCTCGCAAAACTTTCATGTGCTCACGCGAAACCTTTATGTGCAGAATTTTTTTTTAAAGTTTAGTTTCGCATGCTCACGTGAAACTATCGCTCGCGCACGTGAAAGCGAAAGTTTCACGTGCATGCGATAGTTTCACGCGAGCACTTGAAACTAAACTTAAAAAAAAATCTGCACATGAAGGTTTTACGTGAGCACATGAAGGTTTCACGTGAGCACATGAAACTAAACTTTAGATTTTTTTTACTCCAATGTCACAAAATTCATTCTTAAAAATTAAATTATTTCAACTTTTTGCTAAGAAATTTGTATTTTTGAAGAAAAATACCCATATTTTAGAGTTTATAAGCAGAGAGAAAAATATAGATAGTATGAAACTTTCCCCCCATTTTGTTTGTTTATTGTTTGTTTGAAAGCAGATGGTCTTTTCGTTCATTTGATATATTTGTATGTTTATATATTTTTAGAAGAAATTTCCTTGAAGGCATTTTGTGAAACTTTTGTAAAAATAAAATATCACGTTATTTCGTTATCGTTTTGCGCGTGTAGGTCCAGAAAGCTGTTTTCAACCATGATAAGTTAAACTCATTTTTTTTTCTTATAATGCATCGTGTTTCTGGTTTCATGTACCGATCAATCTACAGGTTATTTAGTGCTGTAACACATCCTGAAGTTTGCTTTCTCAGAGTTTTTCAAAATAAAAGTCAGGTTTAAATGTCAGGCGTTCCTGCCGGGACAAAAGTAACACTTGTTCCTTCTGTCCCACTGCTAATACTTTTGCATTATATTAAAAATGTATATTATTATAATTTGATTTAATTTAATTTTCATGGTGTTTATACTGTTTAAAAAATAAACAATGTTTAATTCTCAACAATTCATGTTTGTACTGTCGGGTTGTTTTTAATACATTTGATGAAGCTGAGATTAAAAATGAAAATGTAATTGATACATTTTTGCAAAGATAAACAACAAAATATGTTTGCAGCTACATATTAACAAGGCCATAATCATGTATATTTACTAAAAACAAGTGTAACACAAAAATCTGCCTTGTTCTGTTGTGTTACTTGTGTTTTTCATTTGTTCAAAATCCCACCTGCTATTGATAGACAACACTTGTGAGTTATTGACCACAGCAAAAATACATCTCTGTCTACAACAATATCTTTTAAAATAACTTCTTTCTGAAAAATGGTACTTTCGCCCCTGCTCTCCTCTACTACTAGCAGCTGTTTGCCAGTAACTTACTGTAGATTTAAATTGATGTTATTTAATGTGAACAGTTTGTTCAAAGTTAAATGAAAATTAAAAATTAACAAGTCTTTATCTTTACACAATAAAACTAAAATAACAGCCTGATGCAAAGCATTCTGGGAACCAAAATCTGAAGGAAAAAACAAAAGGTTGATGAGGATTTCTAGTTCCACAATGCTTTGCATGAGGTTGTTATTTTAGTTTCATTATGTAAACATGTTTTATGTTTTTTTTTTTGCATTTAAGGTATACATTTGCATGTGTGTTCCCTGGGGATCAAACCTATGACCTTAAAGTAATGATTTACCTGTTGACTATGGAGCTAGAAGAGTCTCAATAAAGATAAATGCACACACTACATTCACATATGCACACACAGGATTCATAAATACACACACAGGATACACAAATGCGCACAAAATTCACAAATGCACACACAAAATTTAAGAAGCACAGAAGATTCACAAATGTACACAAAATTCAGAAATGCACACAAAATTCATAAATACACAACCAATTCAGAAATGCAAACAACATTTACAAATGCACTCAAGATTCACAAATGCACAGGACAAGATTCAGAAATGTATTTCTGATGCACACACAAATATATCTTGATTTACAAACTGTTTTGGTCTGTGAACTTTACTGCATTTGTGTGTGAATTTTGAGACTCCCCTGACTTGGCTCGACACACAAATGCCAACCAACTGACAGACAGAACTCCACCGCGCTAACGTGAGCTCGCGCCCGCACCACGTGCATATCACGCTGTGTAAACTTCTTCTTCTTCGGTTTTATTGGCGGTTGGCAAACCAGCTTAAAGGTCATGTGATTGGCTTATAAGTAAACAATCCCCCACGTAGGGTGCGTTCTTGTGATTGGCTAAAACAAGGGAGATATCTGATTGGTTGCAGATCATTCCCTGTTTAAAAAAAGGCATCAAATGCAGTAAAGTTCACAGACCAAAAACAGTTTGTAAATCAAGATATATTTGTGTGCATCAGAAATACATTTGTGAATCTTGTCCTGTGCATTTGTGAATCTTGAGTGCATTTGTAAATGTTGTTTGCATTTCTGAATTGGTTGTGTATTTATGAATTTTGCGTGCATTTCTGAATTTTGTGTGCATTTCTGAATCTTCTGTGCTTCTTAAATTTTGTGTGTGCATTTGTGAATTTTGTGTGCATTTGTGTATCCTGCGTGTGTATGTATGAATCCTGTGTGTGCATATGTGAATGTAATGTGTGCATTTATCTTTATTGAGACTCTTCTAGCTCCATATTGACACTTCATTTATACCGTATCTTCAAAACACATTTTATCCTAACAGAAAAGCAGACGTGGTAAAGGTATCTGTTCACTTAGAGAGAAAATCTGAAAAGGATGATTATTAGAAATTAATAAAATGTTTTGGGAGAACAGGATACCAGTTAGAAAATATACAGAGATAGACAGAAATAAGAAAAGTTTGTGTGTGGGGTCTTACACCACAACATTGCGAGTGTTTATTTGTGAAATGATAAAGTAAAACGTAAGACATTGATTTGATAATATAAACAATCTTTTATGTCCTGAGTGACTGTAAATACCCAAGACAAAAATTGACAAAAATAATGGATCATTAGGCCTTGCAGTGTAAATGCAGTCTAATAAACCTGCAGCTGCTTTTTCTGTATGTCATTAATTTTAAACAAACAAAAGTATTGACACGGACAAGCATTCACTGCCGTTGTACGGATAAGTTTAATAGCTGCAATAACGTGAACGAAGAATTTGTATTAGGAATTGTAAACCTGATGTTGGCATCATGTTTTATGAAACCAATAATTTTAAGTTACCTCTGCTGACTACTCGGAGAAAAACATGTGATTTAACTAATATATTTTGCTTTTCGCAGATGGTTTGACAAAATAAAAGGAATAGATTGATGTGCAATCCAAAAACCTGAGATGGAGACGTGGGATTTTCTCAAAGGCTGTTGTGCACCTTTCATGAATACCAAGTACTTGTTTTGAACACATTTGTTAAGAGTATGTTTAATGAAAAAACGTATTGAAGCAGCGTAAAAATCTAACTCTGTATGGAGTTGAATACTCTAGCCTTGATATTCATACAGTACATTCATATGCCCTTGTGAAGATTAACCGTGTTTTTTATGGTAAAAGTTGTTTTTATTTTTTTTGGTGTATTGATTACTATTAGCAAAACCATTGTTTTACTACAGTAACCAGTTTTTTTTTTTTTTTTGACTATAGTAAAACCATGGTTAAATTTTGTAAGGGTGGCACATTGCATGCAAAATTCAGCAAAAAGCATAAAATAAGGCTATTAGCACTGCGCTCCAAACACCTAAACAAGTGTTCGGAAGAAATCTGATCGTTATTAGGTCAAGAGATTAACTCTGAAAACTGTTTTCACAACATTGTACAAAATACTTTTATTCAAAAGCGATAATAATAAATGTAGCTGCAGGCAGCAATTGCAGGGCCAATTTTAGGCAGTACAGTTTATAAAGGTAATGAGTAACCCGTGTTTGCACCTTATGACCAGTAGGTGGTGCTGTTCTGGATCCGTGCTTGCACCCTGAGGTCACGGATTTAATTTCTTTGCTTCACTGAAAAGCATTTTGCTGTAGTTGCTCGCTCATTTAAATCCATTGAGCTGAACATGTTGCTTGTGGTCTGTTTCTGCCCCGCGGTGGAATGCTGTGTGCTTTTAAGTGCGTTACTAAACAGAAAGTGGGGGACCGAGTCATAGCATTCTGTACTGGAAGCATTTGCTATTTGTATATTTAAAAGGCCCTGGCACACATTGAAACCTTCTTGTAAACCTTGGGCTGTCTTCACAGCTGTCATTACTGATTAAAACGTTGAATATAGACTGGTGCTTTTAATAAGCTGGGATGCAAGGTGATGCTCAAGAGTATAATGTTTCAAACTCCTGAATTCTGGCTTTTTGGCGGAAGGAGGAAGAGAATTAAAGTTTCAGGTATTGAGACCTTAGGGAAAAGAATTGAATTTGACACTGAAATAGAATGAATCGATTCTGATTTACGCCTAGGTGAAGAAATACAAAGAGCGGTGCAGCAGAAAGACTCGTCTTGTTTATGAACTAGAGGTCAACCAGTAATGACTGCGCATACAAATGCACATGCGCGCAAATTGAATTATTTTCGCCACGGCCGGTGCGCAGTCCCTGTGGTGCTCGTGACGGCAATGCAATGTCCTGTGGAATATCAAACACATCCTCTCTCGAGACTACGACATGGGTGTGCAAACGAAATGAAAAGTTACTATAAACACTTATTATAAAAGCTTGGCTCAGGATGAATATTTATTATAATGTTTAGTTGTCTTTGCCGATTTGATGAAAGGCATTTTAGTGAGATTGTGTTTCACTTTACACCATTGCAACATAACGGAAAAGAAAACTTGTAATATATGATATGCATCCCTACTATGCAAACTTTTAACTCATTCCCTGCCATCCTTTTTTTTTTATGATTTTCACATAATGCCGCCTTGAAAAATGTTGAAAAAAAAATTCTTGAAAAACATACAATTATATAAAATGAAAGAACGGACCCTCTGCTTTCAACCAAACAATAAACAAACAAACAAAATCTGATTTTTTTTTACATCCTATCGATATTTTTTCTCTGCTTATAAACTCTTAAATATTAGTATTTTTCCTTAAAAATATTTTTGTTAGCAAAAACATGAAATAATTCAAATTTTGTGAAGGAATTTTGTTAGAAATCAGATTCAGAACGATTATCAAAACATACACAGAGTTTAAAATTAGTAATTAATGTTTTGGCTTCAGTTTTTTTATAAATTGGATAAGTGCCATCTAGTGGATAGTAGCAGTATTGCAGATTAACATAAAACATATCAGGAACACGTTTTTTTATACACATTTTTTCTCTTAATTGACGAGATAACTCTTTCCCCGCCACTGACAAGTTAAGTATTATTACAAGAAGTTTTAAAAGCACTTTGTGTATTTTTTTTTCATTATAAATTAGTATTATTATTAAATCAGTTCTGATATGTAATGTATATACTGTAAGCATTTTGTTCTTTGCTTTATTGTATTTGTTGAATTTCATTATGCCTGCACAGTATCCGTTAAATATAATAAAATAAATCAGAAACAACTCATATTTCATAATATTGAAACAGTATTTTTTTACAGTAACAACAAAGATGCTGAGTGCTGTGTCATACAGCGATGTTGTTCATTAAGTAAGGAATAATTGAGGACGGGCCGTTGAATTATAAGAAAATAATGCACACCCAAAGTGATTATGCGGCACGACGCGAAGCATTATTTGCAAATATATCAAAGGACCGGAGTCAACTATTCCGCTTATTAAGCGGTTACCAAACATTTTGCTCTGGAGCCTATTTTTAAGACATTTAAAATGTTAGGGGTGATTGAAAAACCAATCAGAATAAAGCAGCCCTGTGGGTGTGGCATAATGCCAATAAGTTTTAAAGTGCCACTTTGTAAGCATGTCACAAGTAATTGAATCATTAAGGTTCCACATTTTAAGCAGATTAACTCTTTCACCGCCAGCGTTTTTTTTTTAAAGTTGCCAGCCAGCCAGCGCCAGCGTTTTCATGATTTTCCCCAACGTTTAATTCCTTCCAGAAAATGTTCTTCTTTAAATATATAAACATACAATATACCAAATGAAAAAAACAGACCCTCTGCTTTCAAAAAAAAAAAAAAAAAAACATTTAATCCTACCTTCAGTGGTTCTTTTGTTATCAGCTTTTGAATATGGGTCGGTTTCTGCAAAAACACCACATTTTGAGCAAAAAGCAGATACAATTCCATTTTTGTGACGGACTTTTCATAGAGATCCCATTCAGAGCGATCTTTAAACAAGACACGGACATGCAGCCGCTTGCCATAGGGCAATACTTCCGGGTTTAAAAAGTTGCGGAAGGGCGACACCTGGAGGATAACAGCGGTATTGCGGGAAGACGGAAAATCTCGTCATTGGCAAGGAAGCGTTTTCTCTTGATTGACGAGATATCTCGTCAATGGCGGCGAAAGAGTTAAGGCCCAATCCCATTTCTACACCTTACCCCTAAACTTTCCACTTCCCCTACGTTTAGTGCATTAACGTGAAGGGCTATATATTTCAATTGTCTTTAAGAGCCGGTTTACACCTTGTTTAAAATGCAAAAAGTGGGCGATGCTAAAGACAGGTGTACACGGGGTGTGAAACATTTTGAGCTCGTCCGCTTTCGACCACATTCAGAGGCGGTAAAATGAGACAGCTTTGGTTTAATGATGATTAAAAAAGAAGGGGTCAATCGTTTTTTTTTTTTTTTTTTGTATGGCGGTTGTGTTCACACACTGCCAACACAAGTGTATTTTCCAAACACCTTGTAAAAGTGGATTTTGTATAATAGGTGCCCTTTGAAGGGTACTGCTCCAGTCACAGCTGGATTACATACAGTTTTTAACAGGCTACCCCCAATTTAAACATGGAAATTAATCTTTAGTTATTTTCCTATCGCAGTGTCATGGTTAAGTGCACATATAGTAATTGCCATGTGATTTGTTATTAAATATTTTACAAATGCAATGCATAACCTGAATAACCCTAAAGACCTTTTTATAGCAAAGTTCAAACTGTACAAGTTTCTGTTTCCAGTGTAAGAAATGTAATCATTGTGTGAAGTGTAAAAGATTGCTCACTTGATTTAATTCTAAATAAGAAGATGATTTTTCAACTCGGTTCTGCTCTATGACACAAGTGTGTCACACTGTTGCAATGCACAGAATCTCTGTTTAACAGTTCTGCTTCTCTTCTATTTGAAAGAAATGAGGCAAAAATCGTACCGTTTTAATAGCTTTTTCAGCAGCACAGAATGGCCTGTGAAAATAAGATTAGTAAATTATGCAAAGAGAATTTCGGCATAGAAATTTCATGAATAACTGGACAGCAATTAACTAGCTATTAACTTACATTCCTGGCATTTTTTTAAATAAATTATCAGGTCTGGGCCATTTACAATGTCATTTTGCTGGGTAGTTTGAAACATGATTATGTTAGGGGAAGTATTTTATTATGCTGCTCGGAGAGCCGCTTTCAGAAGTTTGTTTTGAAGTGTAAGTTCACCCAGAAGTGTCATTTTAATCCCTTATGCTATTTTCTATAAGACAAAAGAAGAGTTTTAAAGAGTTTCCAATCTTGTTTAAAAGCTACTGTTTTTCATGAAGTGAAAGTTAATGGGAAGGGAGAAAAATACGACAGCTTTGTGTGACCAACAGAAAGGACAGCATATTGATTTTATGTGACCTTGCCTGTAAAAAACCCAGCCAAAGTAATTTTTGTGATTTAGAGAACATTCTGTGAAAATATAGCCTTGATATCTTTTATTTATTTATATTGACTGAGTAAGGTCATGTCAAAGATTGAAATTAATGTGAAATCAATGACTGAAATCAAACTTTGATGCTTCTATTATCATTATTAGATTATGAGACTTTAGACTGGATTTCAGGGCTTCATATGGGCCCTGGACCACATACGGGTCAAATTTGTGAAATTAAGATTTATACATCATCTGAAAGCTGAATAAATGAGATTTTCATTGATGTGGTTTGTTAGGATATCAATATTTGGTCAAGATAAAACTATTTGAAAATCTTGAATCTGAGGGTGCAAAAATAGCAAAATATTCAGTTTTTAAAGTTTCCAAAGTGCTTAGCAACACATATTAATATTGGTAAATATATTTATATTTATGGTAGAAAATGTACAAAATATCTTCATGGAACATGATCTTTATTTAATATTTATTTAATATCTATAATTTTGATTCAATGTTGGCTATTGCTACAAATACCTGTGCTACTTATGACTGGTTTTGTTGTCCAGTGTCTCATATAATGTAATCTATGATCAGGTTAAATTTTAAAACTGTTATTAACTTTGCAGGGTAAAGACATAATGTTACATTGAAAATTGTATACAGGTTGGAATAGTTGAGTACAGGATTTGAGTCAATGGATGTTAAATGTATGACTTAAGTGGTGTGAAAAAGAGTTTGGCCCCTTCCTGATTTTTTGCATATTTGTCACACTTTAATGTTTCAGATCATCAAATACATTTAAATATGAATCCAAGATAACACAAGTAAACACAGCAAGCACTTTTTAAATGAAGGTTTTTATTATGAAGCAAAAACTAAATCCAAACACACATGGCCTGTGTTAAAAAATTTTTGCACCATAACCCTAATAACTGTTTGGGCCACCCTTAGCAGCAACAACTACAATCAAGCGTTTGTGATAACTTGCAATGACGCTGTGGATGAATTTTGGAGAATCTTTGCAGAATTGTTGTAATTCTGACACATTGGAGGGTTTTTGTGCATGAACCACCTTTTTAAGACCAATAGGATTGAGGTCAGTATTTTGACTAGGCCACTCCAAAGTCTTCATTTTGTTTTTCTTCAGCCATTCAGCAATGGACTTACTGGTGTGTTTTGGATCACAGTCCCTCATTAAACCCAAGTTCGCTTCAGCTTGAGGTCACGAACAGATGGTTGGACATTGTCCTTCAGGATTTTTTGGTAGACAGCTGAATTCATGGTTTCATTTATCACAGCAAGTCCCCCAGGTCCTAAAGCCCAGATTATAAAAAACAGCCCCAGACCATAACACTACCACCACCATATTTTACTGTTGGTAATATGTTTTTATTTTCTCAAATGCCGTGTTACTTTTACACCAGACACACTTTTACTCATTTTTAAAGGAATTTATATTAGAGATCAAATGCAGAACGATTAAATGCAGTTAAAAAATTAATTAAATACTTTTTTTTTGCTTCAGTTTTGATAAATTCGGTTTGGCAATCTAGTGGATCAAAGCGGTATTACACATTTTCATAGACATTCGTCAAAAAGGCATATTTATCAGGTAAATATTAACTCATAATTTACTAGATAACTTGTCAATGGCGGCGAAGAGTTAATACAGGGCCATGTGGGATTGGATTTAGTTTTTTCTTCAATAAAAAACAATTTAAAAACTAAACCTTTATTTAAAAACGGCATGTTGTGTTTTTTGTGTTATTTGAAACATTAGTGTGACAAACATGCAAAAAAATCAGGAAGGGGCCCAACACTTTTTCACACGACTACAAATGTGTAAAGCTATATATCATATTTATCATTAAGGTCTGTGTTCATTGTAATGCATGGACTGAACAAATCCAAATGTTTACATAGGTGTGTTTATTTTCCCTTCTCAATGTTTTTCTGGTCTAAATCTGTTTCACACCATAGATAAAAGCAGCGTGCAGTTATTCCTGTGTTAACAGGTTCTGTGTATCATCGCTTTTTGTTAACTGCAGCTGACTGAATTCAGATCATTTAATTGCTTCAGGTTTAAGTTTATTTTGATGCAAGTACAGTATGATTGGATTGCACAGCATTTATTGTAAATGGCTCACTCCTGTTTTATATTTTTCAAACTATAAACATCGTTTCTCAGAAACTGCTTTCTTTTCTGCAGCTCTGTTATGTAGCAGAAACCGTGTGAAGCTGCTGCTTATTCACTTAAACACTTCTTGTGCGTACTGGGTGAAACAGACTTTTCTCATTTACCCCATGATAAATTCCATATCCTTCTCCCTCTCAATATTTCGAACTTGACCTCTGCCATTCTGTCTCTCTTTTTCTTTCCCTCTCTGTCTCTTTCTGTGCTGTTGTGAGTACTGATGAAGTCGAGTTCCAGTGGAAGATTCAGAACCTGGTGGGTTTCTCACATGCTGGACTGAAAGATTCAATTTAATGACTTCGACTGTCAAAAAGCAGAAGTGTGAAAATGTCTGGCCACGTTTTGACAAAACCACAGGCCTGTGTATTTTAGGAGCATTCACATATCTGTAAGTTTTTTTTTTACAATCAGAAAAGATTTTACTAGAAAGGGAATTGCTGCAGTATGTGGCCAAATGCAGTCGTTTATAATTTTTGGCTTTGGATCCACACCTGTGCACATTTCTCCTCAGGTAACTCCTGATTTGTTACTCTTCAATGTCACTCGGTTAGGGTCTCTATTACCCGGCTGATATTTTAAATCATGTATATTAGATTAGAAAGACATGTGCGATGTTGAGGGTCCAGGATTATGAAACACTGCTGTAGTTCTGAATGTTTTGATTGTGTTTGATTCTCATTACGGTAATAATAATAATAATAATTCATTTTATTTGTGGGCGCCTTTCAAGACACTCAAGGACACCTTACAACAATAAAATACATAGTTAAGCAATAAAAAACAACAACACAAAATACATAAAACCAATACCTAATAATAATACTAAATCAATCATGATAAGCTAGTCTAAAAAAGTGGGTCTTAAGACGTGACTTAAAAATTGAGAGACTAGAACTGTTTCGTATATCTTGAGGTAAAGTATTCCAAATTTTTGGAGCAGTATAACTAAAAGCTCTACCTCCCATTGTAGTCAAGCGCACAGATGGTACAACGAGAGTCACCGAAGCAGAGGACCTGAGGGTTTGAGAAGGTACGTACACATGAAGAAGGTCGCTCAGATATGAAGGTGCTAGATCGTGAAGGGCCTTGTAAGTGAAAAGTAAAATCTTGAACTGGATACGGTATCTAATCGGAAGCCAGTGAAGGTGCTCTAAAACTGGAGTTATGTGCTCATTCAATGGTGTTCGTGTAATGATCCGAGCTGCAGAATTTTGAACCATCTGAAACTTATGAATAATTTTCTGTGAGGCACCACTAAGCAGAGAGTTACAATAGTCAATTTGAGAAGTGACTAATGCATGCACAAGGACTGCAGTACTATTAACAGAAAGAGAAGGTCGGAGACGATTGATATTACGCAGATGGTAGTATGCTGATCGTGTTATATTATTGACATGTGCCTCGAAAGAGAGAGTACTGTCGAGGACGACACCCAGACTCTTAACTTGAGAAGAAGGAAAGATAACAGAGTTGTCAATATTTAGTGTGAAGTTCTCACAATTTCGCAGTGTTCCTTTAGTGCCTACTAGTAAAATTTCAGTCTTCGCACTATTGACCTTAAGAAAATTACATGTAAACCATGATTTAATTTCAGAAAGACAGAGCAAAAGAGAAGAAGACTGAAACATCGAATTTGGCTTTGAAGATATATAGAGTTGGGTATCGTCCGCGTAACAGTGAAAATTTATGTTAAATTTTCTAAAAATTTGACCCAGAGGCAGTAAGTACACGATGAACAAAATAGGGCCCAAAACTGAACCTTGAGGAACACCACTGGTTATCTCAGATATCCGCGATTTAAATTGTTTGATCTGAACAAACTGGGTCCGACCAGATAAATAGGATCTGAACCAGTCATGCACTGTACCAGTAATCCCAATAGAAATCAACCTCTCTAATAAAATGCTATGCGAGATTGTGTCGAAGGCTGCAGTTAGATCCAGAAGAACAAGTATTGATAGAAGTCCTGAATCTGCAGCCATTAGCAAATCATTCGTGACTTTAATAAGTGCTGTTTCAGTGCTATGATATGGACGATAAGCAGATTGAAATTGCTCAAACAGATTATTCTCTATAAGATGATTGTGTACCTGCTGAGCAACAATCTTCTCTAATAATTTCGAAAGAAAAGGTAAATTAGAGATAGGTCTAAAGTTTTCAGGGTTCATACAATCCGCGCCGGGTTTTTTGGGTATAGGAGTTATTGCCGCTACTTTGAAAGATGAAGGAATAACACCAGTGTTGAGAGAAGAATGCATGATTTTAGTTATCAAAGATAATAAAAAAGGTAAACAAAACTTAACAAAGTGTGTAGGAATGGGATCCAACTGACAGGTAGTAGATTTAGATTTTTGAATGCAATCTGCTATTTCATTCTCTGTTGGCAAATAAAAACTAGTGAAAGCAGTTGTAGTATAAACATCATAGAGAGAAAGTGATGAACCACAAACTCCAGTATTGAGTGTTACATTCTTATGAATAGTCTCAATCTTTTCATTGAAATAATCCATAAAAATATCACATGTTGTATTAGAATGAGAAAGCGACAGAAAAACATCCGGTGGTCGCAGAACACTGTTCATTATTGAGAACAGTGTTTTTGTATTCCCACCGCCGGAGTTTATCATATTAGCATAGTAGTTTGTTTTAGCAGCAGAAAGGGCTTCTTTGTAGTCTCTTATGTGGTGATCATACATTTCCCTGTGCATAGTCAAACCAGATCTTATATATAAACGTTCTAGTTGACGTCCCTTTGCTTTTAACAGACGCAACTCAGAAGTATACCATGGAGCAGTGTGAGTAAACGAGACAGTCCGAGTTTTAATGGGTGCAAAAAACATTCTGCAACTGATCGTTGTAACATGAAGTCATCTCTTCCAGGTTAAATAGTCCATCAGTGTTCAGCAGATTTCCAACTTCATTTGAAAACACAGACAGATCAATGTTCTTAATATTACGAAATGTGATAATACGACTTTGAACAGATTTTGATACAGTTAGTTTAACATTAAAAGACACAAGTTTATGATCCGATATAGGCAAGTCACGTGAATTAAAGTCAAAAGGTATTGTTCCAGAACAACAAATTAGATCAAGTGTGTGCCCTTTAGAATGTGTTGGAAAGTCAATAAACTGTTTCAATCCAAAGCTTTCCAAACATGATAGAAAATCTCTTGTATCTGTAGCAGTAGCGTTGTCCACATGGATATTAAAATCACCAACCATAATCACATTTGGAGAAGCAGAGCATAATAAAGTTAAAAAAGCAGAGAGTTCGGTTAAAAAGTTGATGTTAGGTTTGGGTGGACGGTAAACAGTTGTTATGATAGTTGGTACCGGTCCATTAACTTGAAGCGCCATGGATTCAAAAGTAGCAAAAGAAGGCACAGCCAAAGTAGAGACCTTCAATTTCTTATTATTAAGCATCGCTAGACCACCACCTCGACCCGAAACTCGGGGTTGACAGACATAAGCAAAACCTGGAGGAATGGACTGATTCAGCTGAGAAAAATCATTTTGCTGCTGCCATGTCTCAGTTAAACAGAAGAAATCAAACTTACAGTCATTCAGTAGATCCCAAACCAGCAGCGCTTTGTTGTTAATTGAACGAATGTTGAATAATCCAAACGTAAAAACATTTGTTGTTGATTCGGTGAGTGTTGACTTGCCAAGATGAGCCAGCACAGAATGATCAGCAATTCGTTCCAATTTCCTTGTCGAGCGCGCAGATGATGACCAAAAGGACTTTATGGAATTTGAGTCGTCGTAATTGTAATTCCGTCTTGATCCTCGATGAATGTATTTACGACGAGGCTTGTAAGTGCCAGTGTCGAAGTGAAGATCTGGAGGAGGCGGATATGATTGGAAACGAAGCTGTAGAAGTTCTTCGGCACTGTATAGAAATACAGACACCGCAGGCTGAAATAGTGGAAATAAAATAGTAATCCCGATTAAGATGATCCATAAAAATATAGCGTGGTGCCTCATTTTCCAGTATTTAGACACAGAGTGTGACCAAACACTCCGTGCAGACAAGATAGTTTTAAAAAACCCAAACTCGGGAAAACTATCAGAGTGTTGTGCTTATCGTCCAAGCCGTTTAAGCGTCGAAACAACTCAATGAGAAATTAAGATTATTAAAAAACAATAATTAAAAACAAATAAACAAATAAACACCCGGGAACAGCGGCAGCTAAGATGCGCCAGCGTTCGCCCCGAAAACGGTAATGAAATAATTTATTTGTCACTATATTGTGAAAGGCATTAAGAAAAGCATAGTTCTGCCCACAGCCAAGAAAACTTTAGTTTGTTTAAATGTCTAGATTTTAATGATTTATTCAGATTTTTTACTGTAAGATCCTTATACGTTTGAAGATTTGTGGAGTCTGAATTTGTTAAATATGTGATGTTTTTCACCAAGCGCTTTTGCTGGAGGCATGTTTCTAGTTTTGTTACCCCAACAGTAAATTGCAATATTTTATTCTAAGTTAGTCGTTTACGAATAATTAAATATAAATGAATGTTTGAGTTCTGTTTTCTATTTATGAAATGCTAAATAAATGGAGTATTTTGAACACAAAGGTCCTCACGACTAGAAGTAAATTACTGTTTTTGCACGGCACATTTGCTGTGCATAAATACTTTTAAAATTGATATCAAGAAAATATTGCATTTGGAGTTACAGTATATAATGTGCAGCAACGTGTTGTTATTATAATTAGCTGAAATAATAATATTTAACTTATCTTTAGATTACATGTTCTACCTGCCTGATATGTGACTCTGGACCACAAAACTTTTTCCATGTTTAAGTGCTTTAATTGGGCCCCCAGTGTTTCTATCAACCTACAATATGTGAAAAAGATCAACCTAGTAACTTAGTTTTGGTAAACCATTCTCTGCAAGCATGTGAAAAAATAGGTGATTGAAATTTGGCTCTCCTTGTGATGTCATAAGGGGATAATACCGCCCCTTAATCTGCACTATCCAACCATGGCACTGCCATTTAGTGCAGAGATCAGCTCATTTGCATTTTAAAGGACACCCCAAAACTGCATATTTTTGCTCACACCTACAAAGTGGCAATTTTAACATGCTATAATAAATTATCTGTATGAGATTTTGAGCTATAACGTCACATACGCACTCTGGGGACACCAAAGATTTATTTGGCATCTTGTAATCACTAATTTTAGTGACACAAGCAATTAAAATAAAGACCTACTGTATAAACCGTCTACTATAGAAAACATCTGTCACGTTCATTAAGAGGTGTTTTCATTGGTTAAATGCACCAAGGCAGCAGTATGATGAAGAAATTTGTGCCATGCCTTTGTTTTTGTATATATTCACTGGATACTTATCTCATAAATAATATTACTACTCACTAAAAACAGTTGGGTTAAAAATAACCCAATAAATAACCCAATGGTGGGTTACTATAGCACCGACCCATTGTTGGGTTATTTTAACCCAATGCATTGGGTAGAAAGTTTTACCCAATTAGTTGGGTTATGAAATAACCAATTTGTTGGGTTATTTTTTGCAATGCTGTTTTAACCCCATTATTATTATTATTATTATTATTATTATTATTTAATATTTATTACTATTATTTGCTTTATAAATAAATAATACAAAACTTACAAATACATTTATAATGCTTTATTTCCATTTAGTCATTTGCACCTGCACTTAAGTGTATAAATACATACATGTATAGAAGCATAAATACATACATACACACATACATATATACATACATAAATATACAAAAACATAAAAGAACAGAACAAATACTCCATCTTATCCAAGTAAAAACTGCTTAAAAGGATAGTTCACACATTTGTCATCATTTTCATCCTCTCACCTGTATAAAAGTCTTTATTTTGATGACCACAAAGGAAGATATTTCAAAGAATGTTAGAAATCAAACTGATCATGAGCCCCATTCACTTTCATAGTATTCTTTATTCCTACTATGACAGTCAATGGGGCTCATGATCTGCTTTGTTTCAAACATTCCTCAAAATACCTTCCTTTGTGGTCATCAGAACAAAGAAATGTATACAGGTTTGTAACAACAGGAGAGGACGAAAATTATGACATAATTTTTATTTTGGGGGAACTATCCCTTTAAGCTGGTGACAGTGTGTTAAGGAAACATCACCTGGTACAAAATGTATTGTGTGTTACAGAAACTACCTAACAGTAGTGAAAGGCTTGGGAATATTAAAGCATGTGTCAACTGCTGGTCTTGCTCCTGGGCCATACCTCCCCACAATAACAAAGACTTGTGATTAGTCAAATTCATCCCATAGCAGGACATGGGGTCTTCGTCATACCTCCTCCTCCAAATACTGAATTATGTTTGTTTTCTGACCTTAAGACAGATTTTTCACAATGTAAATATGCACACATAAACAGAATTACACAAAAACAAGTGTCATAAATGATACTTACAGGTTGAAAATTAATAAATGTTTGCTTTGGCTCTTGGTACTGTAGGAAGGCTGAACCATCTTGCTGGCCATTTTGTAGGGTTTTTAATGCAACATCTCCAAGAATGTCTACATTTAAAGAAAAGAATAATGTATTAAATCTCAAAGCAAACACATCTGGCACGCTGAATAAATACTCTACTTTGACAGTAGATGTCGCTGAAGAGCAAATTCAACCGTTACCGGGGTTACCGTAAACAGTAGTAGACGTGCAGGATTAAACAGCGCTTTATCAGGGATTATACTGAAGTAAGACGACAATAAAATGCCATCGAGTCATTTCTTAAGACATTTCCATTCAGAAGCACATTTATATTACAGCTCTGTGTCTATAACACAGACCGGCAAAAAAAATATTTGGAGCAAAAAACAGCCGGTTGCATCCCTTAAAAGATAAAAAACGGTTTTTACTACACTTTAAACCAAAAACATTGTCTGTTACAGAAACCATGGTTAAAGCAATATGGCAATCAATACGCCATGAAACTAACGTTATACTACTAAAAAAAGACATGATTCATTTTCGTAAGGGATGTTGGTGCTGTTTAGTATTAAAATAATTTGCGATGTTTTTCTACCTTTATGATGGCTTAAAAACGCGTGTTGGCATCGGTAACAGTTAATTAATGGAACAGGTGTAACGGACAAAAACTAGACAACAGCTTTTTTTCTACAAGTATTTGTAGAAAACGTGTCTGATAGTTTACTGTGTGATAGAGCTTAAAGACACTTTGTAGCAAAATAAAACATTACACAGAGATATATATTTTAAAACGTACCTCTCGTGTCTGTCCGCACTCAGCAGTGGCACCTGTCGACCATTGAAATTCAAAATGCGTGACGTGAGCCCGATTTTAACCCATCTGTCTGGGTTGTTATAGAAATAACCCAATAAAACCTACGAATAACCCAACCCAACAACCCAATATGTTTAACCCACCTGTTGGGTAAAACAAATAACCCAACGGTTTTTAGAGTGTATTAAAACAGTTATATGTGCTGGTTATCTTACAGTGATTACATGTAAAAAACAAAAACAATTAAAGGGCACCAATTATCCGATTCATGACATTTCCTGTAATTGTGTATTAGTACATGTTAATGATATACAAAAGGTACAAACCCCAAAGTAAACAATGACCCAAGTTATTATTTCTCATGCAAATCTCTTTTTTTTGGACTACAACAAACACACGGATTTTAGGCAACAGTTTACTTTCCTGGCCTGTTGAGGTGGACACGACGGTCATTTTCTTAATCCTGCCCATATATGTCGTTTCTACGATCACAAATGCAGACAAAGCTTTAATGTTTTATTATCATCACCTAATCAATCTGTTATGTCCTGCCAGGGGCCAAAAAATCTACTGGGAAATTTCATATACCACAGGTCCTCCGTGGTAAAAAAAAGGTCTTGTATTTGTAGTAAGTCTAGGGTAATACAAAACGTAATCAATCTGCCAAAAAAAAATTCATAATAATAATATAATCATTAAATCATGGCTAATTTTCCTAAATGAGTAACTATACAAAATGATACCTGTTTGAAAGACGGATATGCGCAAGTGTCAATCAGCTATTACATTACAGAGCGAGGCCAGAGATGAACGTGCTCATAAATGGGAGTAATATGGAATAATGTGTGCATCTTTGAATAACTGTAAGAATTTTTCATTTAAATATAATTTTTGTCATATAGTTTTGAGAGATGATAATGTTTTTCCACTGTCATTGCTTATTTATTTTAACGTGTTTGGCGCATTTACCTCAGAGTTTATTTCAGTAATATTGCGGTTTTCCTTAAACCACAGGTACTACTGGTCTATCAAATAGTCTATCCGCTTGATGGATCCGACCGCATATGTACTGCAATAAACAAGCATTTGGCGGCTTTTTACATCAAAGGCCGACAGGCTATGCCATTTAGTTCACTGATCCCCTATATTTTTAAAATCCTAGACATGGTTGGACTTGCCGAACAGGTTGAGCACTTTTATATACTTTGTTGAGCAAAGAGGCTGCACAATTGGTCAGCTGGAAGCGGCCGCACATCAGGCCGCCATACGGGGTTGCTATATAACTCGAAAGGACTGTAAAACTATTATCTGACCGGCCCTCGCAGCCTCAAAACACTACCGGCCCACCGGGAAATGTCCTGACTCTCCTGATGGCCACTCCGCTAATGTGTCCTGCTCAAGCTATGCTGGCAAAGTTGATCAATCAGCTTGGTCATCTGCTTTTTTGGATCAGATTCAGCCCGTATTGATAATGTAGTGAAGACGATATTAACTGTAAGTACTGCATTGTGAGCTAATTTTCAAAACATGGTAAGGAGTGTCACATTTCCAGCTGATTTCAGAGGTATTCAGGCCAATTATGGCATTTTCCATTGCATAATACCCCATGGTTTGGGTCAGGTAAGCTCACTTTTTGGGGCTTTTCCACTGGGTGCAGTACTTAGTACTTGAAACTTTTTTTTAGTACCATCTCGGTCGGGGTTTCAAGTAACCCGAGTTGATACCAAAACATGATGCGAAAAAACTGTAGATCACTGATTGGTTTGAGAGAATCGTCCCTACCAGTGTCATCGCTATAATGTAAAAGAATTAGCTTTACCTTCATGCTAGCTTGCGCTGTCTCAAGTAAACCTATTGTCATCTGTGCTCTGCTATAATTTTCCAAATCCCTTTTAGCGATAAAATACATCCACAGATTAAGAATCAGCAACACCATACCAGTTTTTTTCAGACTTGCAGTTTGTGGTGGCACATTTGCGACGCGCACGCCTCATATATGCTAAAATGCAACTTAAATGAGGCTCAACTAGCGCGGCAAGTGACGCGACGGGTGTTTGTACAAATATTGTCATGTGAGACAGAGGTAGTGATAAACGCGATGTGCAAACATCTATTTGTGGTGGTCAATTAAAATTTTGAGGCGGACTGAGAATGAATGTATGGGAATGTACAACAACGCGCTCACTTGTATGAAGTCACAGCAGAAGGCAGCACAAATATAACAACACGCCTGTAATCCCTCCGACTCCGAAGTGTTACTAAACTCGATGGAAAGCTAACCAAGGCAAAGTGAGGTGAACTGACCCAACGGTTACTACGCAAAGGAAAGGCGTCATTACATCGTACTGGTAAGCTGACCAATCTGGGACAAAGCGCTTTTCAGAACGATAAGCTTTGTAACAAATCAAAGCGTTTGAGGAAGGAAAGGAAATCTGGAGTGACAAAAATGTACGGTATGTGGAAAATTATGTGTTTTTAACCATAAACTACGCAAACACATTGTATTATACTAAATACACAAAATAACATTGTTTTTAGCACTGAAATAGGTGCTCTTTTAATAGTATGGCATTTGCCCTTGCCAAGTTTATAAGCCTCCTCTTATTTTATCTTTTCTGCCCTATAGCCTAGATACGATATTAAAACTCCAACAACCTAGAAGCACCAATGCTGCACTGAAGCTTCATCTGATGGGCTTGTCTTGTTTATTTGTCTTATTGATCTTCCTTGATCATAAAGATTGCGTTTGTGAGAAAACTTTCCCCTTTAGTTGCCGCTTGTATTTTTACGTGTTTCCTTCCATGCTGCTTGGAAATGTCTCGCATATGGGGATATTTTACTGTAATTATTCAAAGATTATGTTGTTTGATAATTGTGGGTGCTTTCGACTGCTTTCACCTGTAATGCACCTCATACCATTGTTTGTTGTCTGCGTCACGGTGGTTCATATTTGTGCCGTGTGTCCTCGGACTTTGCCTTCGTACAGATAATACTAGGATGCCGTGAGGATTTGGTGTGTCGCTGTGAGGGTTTATTACTGGAACAGATGGAGTTTGGGGCTTTAAATGCCATAGCCGTTCATTTGTGCGCTAATCATTTAGGGAGGTTTCTTGTTTGACCTTTTCCAAAAGCATTTGGAAGGTGGCATCTTGTTCTCTCTCTCTTATGAGAGGGCAAAAATTGTTTAAATCAGGAAGAAAAAATTGTGAGATAGCAGGTGTCCTTAATTATAAAAATATTCGCCATTTCTATAATGGGGATGAGAGTTGTGTTTTATAGAGCTTTACGCTTTAGAGATTAAGTTATTATATGAATTTGAAAAAAAAAGACTTTTGTGTGATTATGAGAAAGGCAGGGGTGTTTTTAGCAATACTGTGTAGAGATTTCCCAGTTGTCTTTCAATAGTTGTCTACATCTGTTAAGGAAGTTGAGTTCTCTCAGTCTATGATGCTTGTGCAAGTTATCATCGCCAAGATAAATCACTTGGCTGTCCTCTGTTGGGTTAGCTCGGCCCGAATTTAAACTGAGAAGGACATTTGTGATTCGCGCTTTGAGTAACAACAGACTTGGCCATTCACAAGACTAGTTCAGCTTAACCAATTTAAGGGTTTCGGTGGGATGGGTTTAATAGAGTCTGGAAGTAACAAAGCGTTTGAGAGTCATAGCTAGAAGGGATAGAGCAAACGCCAAAATCTTGTGAAATCTCATCTCTTTTTATCCTAATCCTACCCCCAAACCTAACCCTAAACCCCACATTTAATGATATTTAGGCCGTAGCTTTATCCCATCTAGCCAGAACCACTGTTTTCATCCTAAACCAACATCTCGCAAAGATTTCGGTGTTTGCTTATCAGTTCTAGTCAAAACCTGTTTAAGGTTATATGTAAATTATGTTAAAATAATGTGTTTTCTAAACAATCAATCATGAAAACCCATTCTATTACACCACAAAAACAATATCAAGGCAATTGAAGAGCACATATTATGCCCTTTTTCAAATACCGCTTTCCAAACTTTTCTCTTGAGTCTGTATTTCAGTTTCAGTTTTTCATATGGATTTTATTACCCAGTTGAATGTTTCTTAGATTCCTGTGATGCCTGTAATGTTGACCCAGCAATGTTGAATTTATAAAATAAGGCCAAACTGTTTTTGCATTATTTTAATTTGTTCTATGAAAACAACTGTTTTCCTTTCATATTTGTGTCATACAGCGCAGGTTATTGAGTCGCTCGTAGCTCGCCGCTCACAAAACATGATTGTTTTTCTTTATTGTCATATTGGGCTCATGAAGTTACAGAGAAAATGAAAATGAAAGAAGAACGTCCTAGATAAATGTAAAATGGCTACTGCATGAGGCAAAAATCATAACAGTTGTTGTTAAAAAAAAGAAGGTTGTTTTAACAATTATGTTACCATTCCTGATAAAGTTACCACCCAATTGTATTTACTTGCCAAAATAAATGTTACTCATTTCTCAAGTGTCATTTTCGGACTGTGATTATAATAAGGGAAACTATTTGATGTGGTTTGACAGGAGGTCAGTGTGTTCGGTGCTGATACAGGTTGATCCTCTCTTTATTATCTTTCTTCCTGCTGTCTGATAAATGTCTTTAGAAACACACACCATCCGCCTCTGGAGCACACGCGCGTTCTGTTTGCAGATTTCCACAGAGGCCGAGCTCCAGGTTTCTAATTACAACATTAATTGCAATCCAGACCGAAGACGAATGTAGGTTGAGTTCTCCCCAGTTCTTAGCGATCATTCCAAGTTTAGGACACGCAGAGGTCTGGATATGAGCGTGGGAGTTAATTTAGAAAATAACTTCCTACAAGGTAACATTGTTGGACGAATAATCATCCACCCAGAACAAAAAAGTATACATGGATAGCGAAAACCAACAACGACAGCAACACTTGAATGCTAGCATGTAAATACATCCTGTGTACAGTACCTGCAATGTTTCAGAAAATAGTTTTAATGATATTTGTGATTGGAACATAGTGGATTTTGTTTTGTTTGTTGTTTGTTCAATTCCATTAGCAACCACAATTCTTGAAGCAAACCTGTCCATTCTGCATTCTTCTGTGTAATCATCTGCCTGCTGTTACCAATCATGTTAGTAAAGACTAAAATCTCTAAACCTGTTTGCCAAGCTTACATTTCAATTACTTATTAAAATAAAATCAGATGACAATGATATAATTCAAATATCATGTTAAATATCATTATTGTTTCAAGTTGGTCATTAGTACTTTGGTTTCCTCCCACACATTCAGGTTAGGTAAAATGGAAATGCCAAATTGTCCAAGTGATATTTGTAATGCCCATCACACTGCAGACAGAAGACAGAAGCTCTTTGCCCTGATTTTATTTTGATTCGTTTTTGGCCATCAGTCCGGCATGGGAGTCAGGCACTCTACCAAGGAAGATAAAGGCCATGACCTCTAGTGTCTTTCGCTAAAGCACCCATTGAGGTCAGAAGTGAAGTTTACTCACTTCATAGCTTCACTTACTAGCTGATCTCTGTTACACTCTCCCCCTAAACCTCACTCCCATCCAGGTCATGGCACCACTGTAACCAGTCCTACTGGCACCCACCCCGAGTAGAACTTGAATCGGCGATCTGTCCGGCATGGGAATCCGGTGCTCTAACACAGCTTTACTGATGAGATGGTCTCCTTTACACTAACCCCCCTAATCCTTACTCCCATCTGGGTCACGGCACCACTGTAGCCTGTCCTACTCGCACCGGCACGAGTGGAACTCGAAACGGCAATCCATCTGATATGGGAGTCAGACACTTTAACAAGGAGACTAAAGAACACGTCAGGGAGTGAAGTTTACTCACTTCACACCTTTCACTCACTAGCTGGCCTCCGTTACACTCACCCCCCTAAACCTCACTCCTATTCGGGTCATGGCACCACTGTAACCGGTCCTACTCGTACCTGCCCTGAGTGGAACTTGAACCAGCGATCCGTCCAGCATGGGAGTCAAGTGCTCTAACAAGGAGACTAAAGAACACTTCTTGAGGTCGGGGAGTGAGGTTTACTAACTTCACAGCTTTACTGACGAGATGGCCTCCTTTACACTAACCCCCCTAAACCTTACTCCCATCTGGGTCACGGCACCACTGTAGTCGGTCCTACTAGCACTGGCCCCGAATGGAACTCGAAACTGCAATCCATCTGACATGGGAGTCGGACGCTTTAACAAGGAGACTAAAGAACACCTCTTGAGGTCGGGGAGTAAGGTTTACTCACTTCACAGCTTTCACTCACTAGCTGGCCTCTGTTACACTCACCCCCCTAAAACTCACTCCTATCTGGGTCACGGCACAACTGTAACCTGTCCTACCCTACCCGCACCCGTCCTAAGTGGAACTCGAACCGTCGATCCTTCCTGCGCAAGAGTCGGGCGCTCTAACAAGGAGACTAAAGAACACCTCTTGAGGTCGGGGAGAGAGGTTTACTCGTTTCACAACTCTCACTTACTAGCTGACCTCCGTTACACAACCCCCCCTAGTGAAACTTGAACCGATAATCCATCCGCCATGGGTATTAGGCACTCTAACAAGGAGACTAAAGAACACCTCTGGAGGCCTCTACTCACTTCACACCTTTCACTCACTAGCTGGCCTCCCCTTAAACTAACACAATAAAGTACACGTTACATAACTAAACACAGAGTCTGGTTGTGAAAAATAAGCTGCAATCCTTAAAATTAAATCTCAAACATATTGACCGTTGACAGCTTGTCCACACAAACATAGAGGAAGAGCTGGCATTCATTTTTGCACTGAACATGAAAAAATACATAGAAAGAACAAAGAAATAGTTCAGCATATTGGGACAAAATTAGCAGGCAGTTGGATATTGATGAGTCTATCGAATAATTTTTTGGCTTGTTTTCCAACTGCCTTACCTTCTCTCACATTACTGTACATTTGCAATTTCATTGGCTGCTGCATGTGTGAGTCTTTCTGGTTGGAAGCACATTTGATAGTTTGCTAACTACAATCTGGACTTTTGTCATAGTATAGTTTGATTTTTTCAACTTTATAGAAGAATGAACCTTCTGCTTTGTAGTGTGCACTAGTGTAGGCTATTAATTTTTGGCTCAACATATGAGTTTAAATCTACTGATTAGTTTTAATCTCTGTATTGAGTTTGCTGGTAGCTCAAACTTGACTGACTGCTGTATGCATTCATCTGGCAGTGAATTAATGCCTGCAAATAGTCACTGTTATCCATGTTGCATTAAAGGTGCATGAGTTCTGGTCGTTCTGTAACTTTAAAATGTTACCAGTGTAAAGAATGCTTCATCTTAGTGTGGATGATTCTGACTGGACTGATAGCTAAAACAGTCGTGTGAAACTGTGCAGTGTGTTAGAGCCACACACCAAATCTTTTGTCTGTAAATGACTGAAATCCATCCGAGCTGCACAGTCAAGGTGATGGATTGGAAAACGGGGGAAAGAAAATACTGCAGAAATGCCATGGCAACATCCAGTGAAAGCTGACCTCTGCTGTCACAGGCTATTCAGTGTCACATCAAATAAAAGATAGATACACATCAGCAGTGAGACTGCAAGACAAATATAGACATGGATTTACAGTATCTGTACGTCCAGCCAAGCTAGAATGGGGAAACATGGCGAGAGAGAGTCTTACTTTGTATATTTTCTGTTTAAGGTACATTGGACAGCTACTGATAGTCTTCTGAACTTATATGCATTTTACATACGTTCATTACTTGCTGATAATTGTTTGAATTGGTGCAGAAAATGTTATTGCTTTCTGTGTATGTAGCGGGATAAATTCATTCGCCATTCCCTTATGTATATATGCGGGTGTGTAATTTCTTTCCTTTGTTGGTCTCAACAGTCTTTCTCTCTTTTAAAGTCTCCATGTTTTTCTTTTATTTGAAGGATATGCATTAAAGAGATTATCAATAGCGAAGTTAAACTAGGCCAGGGAAGCTGTAATAATATTACTGTACACCAGCACTTGGTGGGCTGACGGCGCAAATAGAAATTCTGGATTTCATTTATTCATTGCAAATTTTTTGTAAACAAATCTCTATAAATTGTGAGATTTATTTGGTTTTGGTTTAACAATCTCTGTAAAATGTAAGGTTTTTTTTTTGTTTTGTTTTTGTCTTAAAAAATCAATAAAATGTGATTTTTTGTGTTAAACAATCTCTATAGAATGTGAGATTTATTTTGTTTTTATTTAAAAATCTCTATAAAATGTAAGACTTTTGTTTTTGTCTAAAAAATCAATAAAATTCAATTCAATTTTATTTTTTGAAAAATAAAATTGATGCATACTCGTAAGCACACATTAGACTTAATTCTGTCACTCGGACTCAATATTAATGACATCGAAATATCACCCCAGAGCGATGCCGTTTCAGACCATTGCCTTGTGTCATACACAATACTTCTAGATAGGACCGCTCAGTCTACAACATGCTACAGATTAGCCAGAACAATAATTTCCACCACTAAAGATAGCTTTATTAGCACTCTTCCAGACCTGTCTCAAATGAAACATGTAGCAGATAACCGTGAAGATCTGGATATTATAATAGAAAACCTGAACAACGTTTGCTCTAGCACAATGGATGCCGTTGCTCCCATACGAAAAAAGAGAATCAAAGGAAAAACGCCAGCTCCATGGTATGACCATCATACTGCAGCCCTTAAAAAAGTAGCTAGAAAAATGGAAAGAAACTACCGAAACACAAAGTTAGAAGTATGGCGTTCAGCATGGAAAGAGAGTGTTCAACACTACAGACAGGCTATTAAAACCGCCAGATCTACCTATCTCAGTACGCTTATTAAAGAAAATCATAACAACCCTCGTTTCCTCTTTAGCACAGTTGCGAAACTGACTAGAAACAAAGAACAAACAGAAACTAATAGTAAATTCCAACACAATAGTAACGACTTCATGAACTTCTTTACTAACAAAATTATTTCTATTAGGGAAAACATAGAAACTACGCAAGCAGCCACCACTCAACCCAATAGTACATTTACCACTAGATTATCATACGAACATCTTGAGTCATTTAAACCTACTACAATAGAAGAGCTCTCTAAATTAGTAACGTCATCTAAATCATCGTCCTGTATATTAGACCCCATTCCCACAAAATTACTAAAAGAGGTATTTCATGTAGTGTCCGACTCGGTACTAAATATCTTTAACTCATCGCTAGAATTAGGATACGTTCCAACAGCTTTCAAACTAGCAGTTATTAGACCGCTCATTAAAAAACCAAACCTTGACCAGGGAGATCTTAATAACTTTAGACCAATCTCAAATCTACCTTTTCTTTCTAAAATATTAGAAAAAATAGTGGCAAGCCAGCTACGCACATTCATAGCGAATAATAATACATATGAAAAGTTCCAATCAGGATTCAGGCCCCACCATAGCACAGAGACAGCGCTGCTTAGAGTTACAAATGACCTCCTATTAACATCCGATCGTGGTGAAATCTCAATCCTTATATTACTAGACCTTAGTGCAGCCTTTGACACAATAGATCACAGAATCCTACTCAATAGACTAGAAAACTATGTTGGCATCAGTGGTCAAGCGTTAGCCTGGTTTAGATCGTATCTAACCAATCGATATCACTTTGTTTATGTAAATGAGGAAGAGTCACATCACTCCCCCGTTAAATACGGCGTACCTCAGGGATCAGTTCTAGGCCCTATCCTATTCTCGTTATATATGTTACCTCTAGGAGACATTATCAGGAAACATAACATAAGTTTTCACTGCTATGCGGATGATACCCAGCTTTACATCTCGTCACATCCTAGCGAAACCCACCAGTTTGCTAAGCTAACAGACTGCATTAGTGATATTAGGGACTGGATGGCACATAACTTTCTTATGCTAAACTCCAATAAGACAGAGATACTTATTATTGAACCAAATCGCTCCAAACATAATATGTCAGATTACAAGTTGCCCATAGATGGCTGCACGGTGGTGCCATCTTCCACGGTTAAGAATTTAGGCGTAATGTTTGACAGCAATCTATCTTTCGATAGTCATATCTCCAACGTCTGCCGCACAGCATTTTTCCATCTTAGAAATATCTCAAAAATACGCCATATGCTGTCTGCATCAGATGCAGAAAAGCTTATCCATGCTTTTATGACCTCTAGATTAGACTATTGTAACTCGTTACTCGGGGGATGCCATGCAAATCAGGTAAACAAGCTACAGCTGGTTCAAAACGCCGCCGCAAGAGTGCTTACTCGATCTAAAAAGTATGACCACATTAGTCCAATTCTGGCATCTTTACACTGGCTACCAGTTAAATATCGCATACAATTTAAAATATTACTAATCACCTACAAAGCCTTAAATGGCCTAGCGCCCTCGTATATAAAAGAACTACTATCAGAATACAATCCACCACGTAAACTGCGATCACAAAATTCGGGTTACTTAATTATCCCTAGAATATCAAAAGTGTCTAAAGGTGGTAGATCCTTTTCCTACTTAGCCCCTAAGCTCTGGAATGATTTACCAAATAATGTTCGAGTATCAGACACAGTCGATCAATTTAAATCTAAACTTAAGACATTCTTCTTTAACAAAGCATTCACATAGAATGTCCAGTAAATGTACTTTTCCCGCAGTAGTTATTTTGTCTAGAACAAAGCACTCACATACCTCATACGGGTAATTTACTCTTGCCGCAATAGTTAGCCTGTCTGGAACCGAGCTGAATTAAACCACTATAATGTATGACACTTGCATTACATGCGAACGGCCCCTACGCTAATAGAATTCTGTTTTTGTCTCCCTGTCTCGTCCTCGACTCTGAGGACAATGAGACAAACAGACCCAGTTCCTGTTGCTGTGAAGGTCATCGCACCACTAATCAACTGGCTGTCCTTCAACGTGACGCCCAACCGATGCGCAACCAACGGCCACCGGCTGAACCAGTTTAATCCGCTTACACGCTTCCTATCCCTACCGTGTCTATATATTATAAATATAAATATTAATCTCTCCCTAGGGTTTTTTGTCCTTCTAGGATTTTTTCCCATTGGGTTTTCTCCTAGGGGGTTTTTTAGTCCCAGGGAGAGTCAGCCAACTTTGGCTTAACTTAGCACTTTACTGTATACGTTACATTATTAATATGCTCGCTTACACGGTTTTTTATCCTTAGCCGCTATATTCTACTTCTTATACTATGTATTGATTTTCAATGTTCTCCTCTACATCTACTCATGTAAAGCTGCTTTGCAACAATTAACAATTGTGAAAAGCGCTATATAAATAAAATTGAATTGAATTGAATTAAAATGTGAAATGTATTTATTTATTTATTTTTGTTACAAAATCTCTATAAAATCTCAGATAATTTTTTTAGGTTAAAATATGTGTAAAATAAAAGATTTATTTATTTTTGTAAAAATCTCTATAAAATTTGAGATTTATTTATTTTTTGTTAATAAATCTCTATTAAATGTGAGATTTATTTATTACAGTTTTTTTTCGATTGCTAAACGACAGTGGGCACAACTGGAGCTACATGTGCAAAACTCTAACTACAGTCTGCACTACCAAAAGTCACCTGAGCACAACTCTTAACATATGGCTCAAAACAGCTCCGTGCAGCCAAACACTAAACACAACCCTCACTGAGATAACACACACTGTCACTCACAACACACTGAGAGGAAAAACACTAACATCAAACACCAATACACAAAATACAAACTTTATATCTTTACAGTTTTAACAATTTCAGTGATGTCACACCAAGTAATGTTTTCTTTAAAGAATGATTTATTGATTGATTTATCACATTATTTTTTCTAGAACATCATAATTTTTTAGGGTAAATGAAAATTAGCAGTTTGCTTCAGTTGTCTGTAGTAATTTACGGAATTACAGTAATGAGAAAAAAAGGTAGAAACTTAAAGTACATGAAAGGTAATATTACTATATATAAATGAAATTGGAATTTATATTTATATGAAATTGCAGTCAGCAGTGTTTGAAAGGCACAAGACTGAAATCAATTGTGTTTTGAATGTGTGGTTCACAGTTTTTACAGCAGTGTTTTAGCATTTGAACAAAGTGCTGTAAATCCACAGTGTTGTGCAGGTTGTGGTTAAAGTCATGGGATAAGTGTGTAAAGTTTTGAAAACTGTGTTCAAGCAATGAAAAACAAACTAGAGTTTGGTCCACATGAACTGCTGCTGTGCAGACTGTAGTTAGAGTTTTGCACATGTGACTTCAGTTGTGCCCACTGTCGTTTAGCAATCGAAAAAAACTGTATTTGTTAACAAATCTCTATTAAATGTGAGATTTATTTTTTTGCTAACAAATCTCTATTAAATGTGAGATTTATTTATTTTTTATTAACAAATCTCTATTAAATGTGAGATTTATTTAGTGTTCATTTAAAAAGATTTTTTTGGTCTAAAAACTTATAAAAATAAAATAAATCTCACATTTTATAGAGATTTTTTGAAAACAAAACAAAACAAATTAAATCTCAGATTTTATAGAGATTGTTTACAAAAAATAAATAAATAAATAAATAATTATAGAGATGTTTAAATAAAAACTAAATATGTTAGAATGCGTTAACAGAAACAATTTAAATCTCACATTTTATAGAGAATACATTTTAGACCAAAAAAATCTAAAAAATTAGAATAATAGAATAAATAAATAGAATGTGTTATTTATTTAATTGTATTTAAAAATCTCTATAAAATGTAAGATTTATTTTGTTTTTGTCAAAATATTTCTATAAAATGTGAAATGTATTTTTCTAAAAAACTCTCTATAAAATGTGAGATTTAAATTGTTTCTGTTAACGCATTTCTAATATATTTAGTTTTTATTTAAACATCTATATAGGTGTGTGTGTGTGTGTGTGTGTGTGTGTGTGTGTGTACCTGGTAATTATCACGTTGTGGGGACCAATTGTCCCCACAAAGATAGGAATACCAGTGTTTTTGTGACCTTGTGGGGACATTTTGATGTCCCCATGAGGAAACAAGCTTATAAATCTAACAAGATGATATTTATTGAAAATCTAAGGTACAAGAAAGGTTTTTGTGATGGTTGGGGTTAGGGAATGGGGCAGGTAAGGGGAATAGAATATACAGTTTGTATGGTATAAAATGCATTACGTCTATGGAATGTCCCCACAAAACATGGAAACCAGAATGTGTGTGTGTGTGTGTGTGTGTGTGTGTGTGTGTGTGTGTGTGTGTGTGTGTGTGTGTGTGTGTGTGTGTGTGTGTGTGTGTGTGTGTGTGTGTGTGTGTGTGTGTGTGTGTGTGTGTACCTGGTAATTATCACGTTGTGGGGACCAATTGTCCCCACAAAGATAGGAATACCAGTGTTTTTGTGACCTTGTGGGGACATTTTGATGTCCCCATGAGGAAACAAGCTTATAAATCAAACAAGATGATGTTTATTAAAAATGTAAGGTACAAGAAAGGTTTTTGTGATGGTTGGGGTTAGGGAATGGGGCAGGTAAGGGGAATAGAATATACAGTTTTTATGGTATAAAATGCATTACGTCTATGGAATGTCCCCACAAAACATGGAAACCAGAATGTGTGTGTGTGTGTGTGTGTGTGTGTGTGTGTGTGTGTGTGTGTGTGTGTGTGTGTGTGTGTGTGTGTGTGTGTGTGTGTCTGTGTGTGTGTGTGTGTGTGTGTGTGTGTGTGTGTGTGTGTGTGTGTGTGTGTGTGTGTGTGTGTGTGTGTGTGTGTGTGTGTGTGTGTGTGTGTGTGTGTGTGTGTGTGTGTGTGTGTGTTTTTGAAAACAATCTCTATAAAATCTGAGATCGAATTTGTTTTTGTCAAAAAATCTCTATAAAATGTGAGATTTATTTATTTATTTTATAATTCTCTATAAAATGTGATATTTATTTATTTTGTTAAAAAGACTCTATAAATGTTTGTTTTGTTAAAAATCTATTGAAAAAATGTGAAATTTACAAATTTGATTCTAAACTCGTTTCCTATAATGTAAAGCTATATGTTCTTTCTTATCATTAATTTATTGTTAATAAGTGTTGAGTTGCAGGGGATTCTTTTTAATAGGTCTTATTTGTATATGAGCCGTTCTTTTAATTCCAGAAAAAAGTAAATTTTTAAAATATCATACTATACTATTATCTTGCCTTACAATTATTTATAAGATTTTGGCTGCACGTTTACCTCAAATTACCCCCCCCCCCCCTTCTGATTGTGTTTTCAAATGCCATCACTGCTTTGGACTGTTTACTGTCAGGATATTTAATGGTTTGGATATGGTGTGGCTTTGATGAGGCCGTTTGATGTGTGATTTAGAGCAGCATGCATAAAGCTATTGGATAGATGCTTTGAAGCTCAACTCTGAGAAGACAGCAAGATAGTAGGGATGCGAATTGTGCACATACTTAAGTGTTTAAAGTTAATGTTAATGGTTTTTACAGTCCATTCTGTAATGTGATGCATTTCTGAGAATAACAGAATATTTTACAAGTAAAATGTAAATTGGGACTTGATTTTATTCATCAGAAATATGTTGGATGTGAAAAGCAAACACTGAATAGCAGATTGAAGGCTGAATGAGTGTGAGGATGTACTGCTCTTACTGAACTCCACCTGATCTCATGTTTAAAGAGGTTTTTAGTCAGGAGGTTGAAGGTCAAACATAGACACAAGGTCATGTTTTCCAACAAGCAAAAAAAGTCTGACATCACGAGTGATGAAAATGTAATTTCTTGATCCATATGAACAAATGAGCTGTAGTTATTGCGGTACCTGTGAATCCTTTTACGGTCATTTATTTCTATAGTGAGGGACCCATGAGGAATAAAAACTGAAAAAACTCCAATAAAATCTAATAATATTAATTGTAATTTATAAGCTGCCCCACTTTTTCATTGCAAGGAACGTGGTAAAATAATAATGTCATTTTTGGAGTTGGATCTATTCAGACGCAACAGTGGGTTTGACCCAGAAACCTTTTAGTTGGTTATATTTTTTATTGGTTATTACATTACAAAATAATGCTGACATTAACATTTCTTTATCAATTCAGTTTGCCATAACCTTTATTATACACTCTAAAAATGTCTGGGTTATTTTTTGACCCATAATGGGTAAACATTGGACAGAACACATGCTTGGTTAAAAATGACCCAATGTTGTTTTGTTTTTATGCAACCATGTGGTATAATAACACATCACTTGGGTCCATTTTTTACCCAGCAGTGTGTTTTGTCCAATATTTACCCATAATGAGTCAAAAATAACCCAGACATTTTTAGAGTTTATTAATATTAATACTGTACATTACCGGTCATTAAATCACTTTAAATTACATAAATAATGCTTTGGCTATTAGTTAAAAACAAGATGATATCCTTTGTCAGACGAAAAAAAATCTCATTTTGTATTTAACAGCAAGATGTTTATCAAGCACAAAAATGCTCTGTAAATTCAACGATTATCTTGGATCTTTATTTCACTATTATCTAAGGCGAATGGATCATGAACAGAATTCCACTTGCCTCTCCTTCTTATCCTGGAGCGCAGTAGGAGGTTTGTGGTAACCAGAAAGGAGGAGTGTAGTGATTATGGAAGCAGAGAGGAGAGAGTCGCTCTTGGTGGGCTGTGCACCTCATCATTTGGAGGGCAGTGTTGAGTGTTCGGGGGTCTCGCTGGAGGACCCAGATGATTAGGTTGATGAGAGGGTTTTGTAGCTCTGGAGAGGTGGCATGGCACTGCCTGCTGTACGAAAGATTATTACCCATAACTCCCTTCCCACACATGAGTGCATGATGAGTTTATCAGAGTATGAAAGGATGCTGATGCAGAGCTGCCGAGGGATTAGAGCACTTCGGTGTAAAGAGTACTATAGTGCTTCGTATTAAAAGAATTTCCAAAGGTAAAAACTTATTTTGAATTACTTACTAAAGTTTATAATATGCATAGACAACTGGTAAATCATTTGTAGGTCTTCAGAAAGAGTTTGAACGCTGGCGCTTTCAAAACATTTTCATAACCTGAAGTTTGTTGTTTCTGCTTTCAAACTTTTCAGCTGTATTACTGTAAACTTAATATACTTACTGTAAGATATGGGCATAAAATTAATTGAACATGTCTACTGTATACAATAAATAGAGATTAATTAACTTCTTACACTCTGAGGCTATTTTGGGGATTTCCACCTGGATTTGGCCTACCCAACTTCCCATACCCACATGCAGAGGTGCACATACAAAAGTTTGATATCATTTTACAGGATATTACATAAAACACTGTTGGAAGTGCTAAACGTAGTTGAATGTGTTGTCAGTCCTCTAATAAACACAAAAATAAATTGGCGCTTTTTGATATTTTGTTTTTCTAAAGTTTGTATTTAAAAGTGTATAACTCTGGCCCTGAGTGGTAATGAAACCTGTAGACAGTTTGTTTAATTCCAGCAATTGTCAGCTTACAGAGGAAAAAAAAATTCTCTATCATAATCTATGCAAAAGTTATTCTATACATGCAAAGAACCAGAAGCTATGCCTTCAATATGCTGTGAGCATCAAAATCGCTATTTATCAACACTAAGAAGGCTCAACACAACATGATATTTTGCTCGAAGTATCGCCTATGTCTCTACTGTACACATGAACTCGAGCATTGAGAACATTGTTTGTGAACAGAGAGTTAACTAAAAAGAAGGTTTTGAACAACTGACTTTGGATGATTTGGCGTCCGCTCGCCGCCTTCTTCCCAGTCAAGATGTATCGATCTCCAATTGCGACGTAAGGAGGGAGGATTGTAAAGATTGATATCTCCTAAAGCATAGTTCCATAAAAATGCACAGATAAGTCGTTGTTTTGTCGCAAGTGAAAAACAATATTGACCTTCTAGTTGAAAAAGGAGCCTCATATGAGATTGATTCATTCATTCCCCTTCGGAAATCGATTATTTACGTCTGGCAGAGATGACAAGCGGACACCATAACAGCCAAAGTCAGTTGTACAAAACCTTTCTTTTTAGTAAACTCTGTGTACACAAACAATGTTCTCAATGCTCGCGTTCATGTGTAGAGATCCAGGTGATACTTCGAGCAAAGTTTCATGTTGTGTCGCGCCTTCTTATGTTGTAAAATAGTGGTAGTTCGGTAGCAGCGGACAGCGGCTGGAAGAACGCATCAGGGATCGAGTAGGCATCACACCCTAACCAAGATATATTTTTTTAAAGTAGCGTTTATTTTCATGACAGTCGAGATGCGACATGTTGTCTTTCGTAGCCCTTTACTGTATCCGTAAGAATCATAGACAGTAAAAGATAAGAGATCCGTAAATCGTAGCAAGGTAGCCAATGCTTGTCAATAGCCTACTGGTACTCGGTAGGTCCTAAAGATGGCGGCATGATGTAAAAGGTCACGTGACTGAAATCCATCTATTCCAACTGAAGGGAGGAATAATACCCTTTTTGTATACAATTTCCCCCTAAAAATATTTGAAGTGTTTCCATAACCACATACAGTGGAATAAATGCAATTTCTTTAAATCATTTTACAGAAAACCCTTTGAAGTTACATAAAAAGCTGCTGTTTTTGACAAATATTGTTATTTATGTTGTTTTTCATATGATAAAACACCAAATTTTATTTTTTATGTTGTAAACACTGTCTTTGATAGTGTATAACTCTGGTTCTGGGTGCTCTAGCAGACTGCAGACAGTTCTGGTTGTTAGCAGCAGCAGACAGTAAACACCCAAAAAAAGAATGAACTCTTTAGCATGTCGCATTCAAAAGTTATTCTTATTTTACTGAAGGGTGCGAAAATACATTTTTCATATAAAAATGCTGTTTTGTTTTGCACATATAATAAATAGCAAGGGATTATTCATGCACACAACCAAAGAAAATGCTGTAGATGGACTAATTTTTAGAGTAGGACCTAAGATAAAAGATGGTTTATTATTTGTGGCTATCTGTGCTATCTGAGGCAGTTCACACTCAAGTTTCACATACGTTTACAAAAGATGATTTTTTTATCTCATTATTCATTTGACGATTGTTGTATGTGTGATGATAATACAAGAAAAATAATGTAGCCTTATTCCTGAGAGTGAGAGCTTTCATTTGATATAAGACTTGCCCATGTTTGTCATACTTGAAAAATATGAAATATGTGAATATTAAATCATATAAAAAATTATGGGGGGTGATAGTGTAAATTTAGTATAACTAACTTTCCTACACTGTAAAAAAAATCCGTAGAAATTACAATGTTATTGCAGCTGGGTTGCCGGTAATTTACCGTTGATTTACATTTATGTTATTTACTGGCAAGAGTTTGTTCAAAGTTAAATAAATTTTAAATATTAGCAAGTCTTTATCTTTACAGAATAAAACTATACAATAACAGCCTCATGCAAAGCATTCTGGGAACCAGAAATCATCATCAACCTTTTTCTGTTTTTTGCTTCAGATTTTGTTTCCCAGAATGTTTTGCTTGATGCTGTTTTTTTAGTTTTACTCTGTTAAGACAAAGACTTGTAAATGTTTAATGTTCATTTAACTTTGAACAAAATATTGCCAGTGAAAAACATAAATTTAAATCTACGGTAAATTACCGGCAACCCAGCTGCAATTTCTACGGAATTTTTTTACAGTGTACAGCAAAAGATATCTGAAAGTAATGCATATCTGCAGAAAGTAGAGATGTGAAGCTTTCAAACAGTATCTCATATTTGGTACTGGGTCCATGACAGACCATTAAAAATTAAAGGAATATTTTATATTAAGTCACAATAATACATTTTGGACCCGGTACATGGTCCACATTGACACATCTCAAAAAGCTTGCAGTAGTTTGCATGCTTTTAAATCATGTATATACAGTAGGTCATCATAACGTATATGGTTGGCTGCGTGATTGTGCTTTACCCTTGATGTACACAAAATAACATTGATTTCTCTGTTGCGTGGCGAGGGTCTGCAATGTTTACAATCTTTGTCTTATTGTCACCACTTAGACCAGTAATTCTCAAAGTGTGGTCCGCCAAAACCCCACAGTGGTCCGCCAAAAGATGACCTAAACTAGGCAAGTGTTTATTCGATCGTCACTTATTTAAATAGATTTTTAATGCACTTGCGAAACTGTGATATCAGTTCTTGCCTTTTTGTTTTAATAACGTAAAAATGGATTTGGCTAAACCAAAGAGGAGTCAAAATAAAAGATCAAGCGTCAACTGAGAGCAGCTAAAATCCACAGATCTATTAGTTTTGTAATGTACTAGTTTTTGTTTCATGTATAAAATTTTATTGTTACCATAGTTATAACCATAGACTTCATATACCCACCACCTCAGTTTTAAATTAATGGCTCTTTGGAATGACATTAAGTGGGACCTAGGTTGTTACAGTATGTTTAATTGCATTTTTTTCACATGTGCAGTTTGTTGTTCATATTAAGCTGCAACTCATTTCACATTTACTTTTTCAAATGAAATAAAATTCATATAATAATTTCTGAACATAGCATTGCATTTGTTTTAAAAAAAAATAGTTTTTGACTTGAAACAGTTGCATATTAAACTTAAACTTAGCTTATCCTTCCTATTGGGGGAATTTTTTGAGGGAGTGTTAGGTATCTGTTAGGTGGTCCTCAGAAAAAAAATGGAAGATAAAGTGTTCCTTGGGCTGAAAAAGTTTGAGAAACACTGACTTAGACCCACACGAGACTTTTTGCATCCGAGAACACGGACAGATAAAATAAAAAGAGCAATTCAGAAAACAACATCAGGGGGACACCGGACTTAGAAATGTTAATTGTTGTGCTTTGATTAATTCTGTTTACTAAGGCAATACGATGTAAGAAAGTCTTTTATTTTTCAGGTGCCTTAATAATTTCAAGAACATAAAAGGCATCAGGGGTCCTTGTTGAGGTAATTGACTTTGTCGGGCGATAAACTCCCTTTCACTCCACCCACAATGCAAGGCCATCAGAAGGAGAAAAGCAAGAAATGCTGTAAGGTAAAGAGAGGGGGTGAGTACATTCATTAAAGAGCACCTATTTCATTGCTAAAAAACAACGTTATTTTGTATATTTGGTGTAATACAATGTGTTAGCATGGTAAATGGTTAAAAAACACATTGTTTTCCACATACCGTACATTTTTTGTAGCTCCAGATTTCAGTCTCTTCTTGAAACGCACGAATTTGGGAAATGTGACGATCTTTACCATGTTTGAAAGATTTGGTCACAATGCAATGCTAACAGGAGTTAACTTACAGGCTGTGAGTCCAAGCGGGAGGAATTATGATAATGTCGGTCTTTACTACATCAACAAACCCAGGAAGTAAACTGTTGCCTACAATCCGTTTGTTTGATTTACGTTGGAGATGATAACTCGCGTCATCGTTTACTTTGGGGTTTGTACCTTTTGCATATCGTTAACATGTACTAATACACACTGAAACACCAAAGAAAATGTAAATACGTGAATTGGACAGTAGGGGCTCCTTAATGTGTGAAAAAAGATAATTGAAGAAAATACCTGATAAATAACAAAATTAAATAAATAATAGAATTATTCATAGCAGGTACAACAGCTTTGCAGGAAAATTATGTAAAGTTTTAAAGTGGCAATGTTAAATTCTTTCTCTCCCTCACTCTCTCTCTCTCTCTCTCTCTCTCTCTCTCTCTCTCTCTCTCTCTCTCTCTCTCTCTCTCTCCCCTCTCTCTCCTCTCTCTCTCTCTCTCTCTCTCTCCCCCCTCTCTCTATCCCTATCTCTCTCTCTCTCTCTCCTCCCTCCTCTCTCTCTCTCTCTCTCTCTCTCTCTCTCTCTCTCTCTCTCTCTCTCTCTCTCTCTCTCTCTCTCCCCTCTCTCTCCCTCTCTCTCTCTCTCTCTCTCTCCCCCCTCTCTCTCTCTCTCCTCTCTCTCTCTCTCCCCCTCTCTCTCTCTCTTTCTGATATGTACAGGTGGACTTATCTGACTTTGACAAGTATGCAATCATCTTGAAACTCCCTAGCAACCACCCAGTGAACCCTAGCAACCTCACAGCAATGTTTCAAAAAACACTTCAAACACCCTACCGCAAACAACTGTGTTAGCAATGCACTGGTAACCACTAAGAATAAATATGTAGGATGTGTTCTGGAAACATAACCTTTGCTCAAGTGTTGATCTTTTTTTTTCAGTGTGACCTGATGACAAAGTTTTAGAAACAATGAAACAAAAAAAGTTATGCAGAGATTTTGCCACTCGTCCAGACATAACTGGCTCTATTTGTACTTAGTTTTGAATATTTTCTTTTTGTTATTTATTTCTCTATTTTTTTCATCACTCGCTTAATAATTTAAAAGAAGTCAGCAATCAAAGAAACATGCAATTTACTACCTTGTGCCGTGACTCATACATATTCAACAACTGAGTGTTATTTAGTTGCAGAATGAGGCTGTGTCACGCTACAGGACTCAACAAGAAATAATCAAAATTTTCCCTTCAATCTTTCAGACACTTCATAGTAAAAAACATGACACACTCACTAACTTTTCTCTCTCTATCTCTCTCTCTCTCTCTCTCTCTCTCTCTCTCTCTCTCTCTCTCTCTCCCTCCCTCATGTCTCTCTCTCTTTCCTTTCCTTGCTATAACTTCATGCATTCTGACTTTCATTGTCCAGAAAGCGGGTTGTTGTATAACCACTTTTACTTACAGAATTTCCTTACAGAATTGATTTGTTGCTAAAACTGACATTGACCAATCTTGCCCTAGCACGTGTTGGTGTTCACCATATAATAAAAAGCTTTGCTCTTTAAACTTGCACTAATTGTCATCACTTATGCTTATGGTAATAGCTGTCAAATGAGTCCAATAGTGACACTGTTGTTCACAGATTTGAAGTTCATTTGCATGCATTTGTTTTTCAAAGCTTTTTAATGTTAAGTAACAGTAAGGAGTGGGTTGAGCTTAACAAATGGCTATTTACCAAACTTCTTTCTTTTTATCTGAACCATTAGTCTTTATTTTTCCTCATCTTTATTGCTCTGTCAAGTCCGAGTTATCCAGTAGGTGAAGTAAGCAGTAATTCGATGGCCTAAACCGTCTTGAAATGCTGGATGGTTTGACCTTAAATTCATGGCCTGATTTGTATGTGTCGACAATAAAAGCTTATCAGACTGACTATTGAAAATCTCATGACAAAGGAAATTAAAGAGATTGGAGATTGAATCTGCTTGTTTCAGCTTTTAACACTTGGTCTTTATCTGACTTTATTGACAGCCAGTCTGTCTTTATTTGTTATTTACAGTTTATAGTACACCATAGTTAAAAATATCAAATGGTCTGTTTTATATTATTTTAGTAATATGTTATTCTTTAAACTGGCATGTACATTCAAGGCAGTAATCATACATTTACATTAATCTTTACAATGATACAACCACAGTACTTTTTTTGTACTTTGATCACTTCATCTTTTGGTTCCTATGTCGCCATGTTGGCTTGCATACTGGGACACTGCTGACATTATAGCTTACAGTTTTGTAAATTCTGTGTATAGCTTCTTTGTAATGGTCCAGCTACAATCTTAAAGACTTCACTGTTTCAGTTTTGTAGGTGTGTGGTGCACCTAATGATGCTGCTCTGATTTCGCTCAGCTTTTTACAAAATGGTTCACGGTATTATTATCACGTCAAGCTCAAGCTTTTATATATTTTTCTTCTTTTAAGGGCATGTAAGATGGAAAGGCATGTCTAGTTTAATTTGACACCAGCTATTTATCATATTAATTGACTACATGTTTGATAGTCAATGAAAAAGTTTCATTTTCAAGGTGATAATGCATCTTTCCTGCCAAATTGAAAAATAAATTGCAATTGATCATTTGACATTTCATTTTCAATACAATCTCAAGGCAAGACTGCCAAAATTAAAATTAAAAGGCAAACTTGAAAATGAATCTGTAAATACATTTTTTCAAAGGCTTTTTATTCAAGCCCAAGCAATTATAGTGACAAAATTAAAATGTGAAGTATTTATTTTAATTTTTTATTTATTGGTTTTCATTTTCTTTTTTTTTAAGTTTTACTTGCTCAAGAAAAGGAGATTGGCCGAAGCAGTGTTGCCAACTTAGCTACTTTATTCCTACATTTAGCGACTTTAAGATCCATTTCGACAAACCTAGAAACTGTTTGGATGAATCTTAGCTTCACATCTGTATAAAGATAGGCAACTGTGTCGCTTGTGCTGGCCCACGAGTGACAGGTCTTGCTGTCCTGGTGAAATATACATCAGTCTCGGCGTCTACTCATGTGCATGGAGCTGAGTAGTGAGCAAGACTGTACGAGCTGATGTGTGAATGTGATTCGATGACATCAGTTATGCAATTCTTGTATTCTATGCTGTTATGTCCTTGCAAATATGTGTGACTGAATGTGATGGCAGTACAGGATTGGAGGATGTGATGTTATTGGACTTTGTGACCAGTTCAGCCCAGACTACTAACCCGGTGTCTCACAAGATTTCTTACAAATGACCCTAACCCCACCCCAAACATCCAGCCATGGCTATCCACACACTGTAATTGACCCAAAGGATCCTTAATACATAACTCTCTCAGAAGCTGAGGCTAAAGTGCCTGTAAGAGGCACAGGCTGATTGGGAAATCAAGACGAGCGTCTCAGCCAACAATTCCCCCGTGCCAGGCTTAGAACTGAGAGGACCGGACAGCTCTCCTAAAAAGGATGAAGTGGAGAGTGGCTTTCCTAATCACAAACTGCCATCGGCTGCAATTCCCAGGGGCCAATGCAATCGGCCCGTCCTGAAGGCAGCCAACACTGTAGCCCAAATGGATGTTTATAAGATGCGTTATGTAGACGCTGCCCCATTTATTCTCCCCTGATTAGAGCTGTCAGGACCGATTCCTTACCGGCTTTATTTATTTATTTCTTCTCCTCGGAGAGGACTGAAAACTGTGGGTGCAGCATTGAAACGTGTAGCGTTCCTTCGGAGTAAAACTGGAATGAGGATTTTTGTGAAAGAAAGACAGAAAATGACATTTGGGTTTTCTGTGCACATATGCGAGAGTCAGCGAAGGGCTGGTGAGTTTATATTCGTTCCACATGTTGGAAGCCGAGACACTGTGGTCATTAATCAACATATTGAAGGGATTTGGGGGGAATTAAATACTTCTGTGCCACCCTTGAAACCCTGTAACGCCTGTCAGCTCATAACCCACATGCCAACTGCCTAAAATTAGGCTTTCTAGTGGCTCTAAATCTGGTTTTGCATTTTAAGGCAAGATTTAAGTATAGATCTACATGAGCAAGTCAAAATGTTGCTTTGACCAAAATGAGTTTGGGTTTATGCAAAATGGACCAGAACTTGATGTTAATCAAATATCTGACTAGCCATGCTCTTTACTGGAAAAGCAAAGAAACACTGAAGTCGGTTGCCCACCATGGCTTTTCAAACCATAGTTAGCTAACTATGGAAGTTGTTACCATTGAAATCTTTTGGTAACCACAGAATTTGGACCATAGTTGCTTTTGGGAAACACCCCCCCCCCCCCCCGGGTTATCTAGGACATGGCTTCTTAACCTGTCCTGGGGGACACACGTGACACGTAATGAGCTTATGACTTAAGTCAGGTATGTCAGATGAAGGAGATATACAACATGTGCAGGACAAGGGGTCCTTCAGGACAGGTTTGACAAGAGCCGGATGGGCTTTTATTGCAGAGACGGCAAGATACTAAATCGGTTGTGACCTTTGTCCCTTTTATTGAGCTTATGACTCTTCACATTAGTGGATACGGTTAATATTCAAGGTTGTATTGTAGGAGAGATTGGACATGTGTGCTGAACAACCTACCGCTGAGCTGAATGCTCCCACGAGGAAGCACAAGACAGAAGCACAGGGCTGGGATCTTGTGTGACACCTGCTCAAGGTTGAGAGGGATCCAAGGAGAGGAGGAGATGAATGGACGGAACATTTGGCAGCAAACAGAGCAATGAGAGATTGGTGTGTCAGCCCTGCTGCCCGAGGATTTGTGCTCCTCAACCCATGAGCTGATCCTAATGATCTGTTGTGTACTGTACTGTACTTTCTCTGTGTGTATGGGGGGGGGGACTTCCCAGTAGGTCATATTTCATACTGTACCAAGGCATAAATATCCAGTCCGGGGAGCATGATTGGCACTCTCTACTGTGTCTCTACTGTATACTTCAGGGTAAAGAAAATCTCTGAATGCAAAAGCACAAGCTGTTGACAGGTTCATGGCAAGCTAAGTAAGTATTAACATTTAGTTTAATAGCACAAACATTGGAAGCCGACATATCACTAAAGGTTTTGTATTAATTTATTTTTTGCTGCCATTGTAGTACATTAATGCAATTAAATATGTACATCACATTGTGAACTCTGCTTTATGTGATGTAATGTACAAAAGGAAAGTATTATTCAAATGAACAGAAAGTATTTTTAGATATGTTAGATAAGTATATTAGGCACACTCTTCACTGTAAAAAAATTCCGTAGAAATTTGCAGCTGGGTTGCCGGTAAATTACCGTAGATTTAAATGTATGTTATTTACTGGCAACATTTTGTTCAAAGTTAAATGAACATTAAACACTTACAAGTCTTTGTCTTTACAGAATAAAACTAGAAAAACAGCATCAAGCAAAACATTCTGGGAAACAAAATCTGAAGCAAAAAACAGAAAAAGGTTGATGATGATTTCTGGTTCCCAGAATGCTTTGCATGCGGCTGTTATTGTATAGTTTTATTCTGTAAAGATAAAGACTTGTTAATATTTAAAATTTATTTAACTTTGAACAAACTCTTGCCAGTAAATAACCTAAATTTAAATCTACGGTAATTTACCGGCAACCCAGTTGCAATACCATTGTTATTTCTACGGATTTTTTTTACAGTGTATGCCCGATTATTTTTAAACCACTGTTGGATCAAAAAGTGACAAACCCAGCCCATTGGGTGGTAATTTAACTTATGCTGGGTTGTTTCAACCAATGTCTGGACTCGACTTATTTTGACCCAAAACTGTGTTGAAAACAACCAAGCCTTTTTTAGAGTGTATGCCAGGCCAAATGCCGCTCTCCAATCATCTGTATCCGACCCGCTGGTCATATCTGTCTAATTTAAAATCTGCTTAGTTACCTTTACCTTTCCACTGTACATGACAATTGACGGCAGATAAACGAGAAGGAGAGTTGGAAAGGGGCTGCATGGGGTGCCACTAGGGGGCGAACTCCATCAGTCGCATCCGAATGTAGTGTACAATGGAAATGTGGTTTAGCCTATATATTTTAAAAATATTGAAAAAGAAAGCATGAAGTGCAATTTTAGTCATTAGGAGAAGACTATGGGCTCTATCTTACACCCGGCGCAATGCAGCGCAATGCGCGACGCAAGTGTCTTTCGCTAGTTTCCACCCTAATTTTCACGTTTAGCGCCGCGTTGTTTAAATAGCAAATGCATTTGCGCCCCCTTTTGCGCCCATGGGCGTTCTGGTCTAAAAACGAGGTGTGTTCAGGCGCATTGTTGGCGCGTTGCTATTTTGAGCCAACTAAAATAGACTACGCCAATGTGTTTTATGTTATTTAAAGAGCACATTAGTAAAATGCGCCTATAAACGGGAGGACAACGCGGGTTTGCTTATCACAAAGTACATGAATGCGCAGCAGCACAAAAATGCTTTTAAATATGAAAGATTAAAGGATTGAATGTAAAAGATTATTATTGAGTCTCTTGGACATGAATGAAGAGTAATTATGAGACGTTAGAAGGCACAAAGAGCTGCTTCACCTGCAGCCTGGTAAGTAAATAAATGCTTTGCTTTAAACAAATGCATCTGTTTTTAAATGTTTTTTTTAATGCTACCTCACGGATTTATTGTATATGATGACTCTGTACCTGTGGATATGGTGAGATGAGAAACATTTTTAAGTAATGCTTAAAAAAACTTTTTGCTAAAAAAAAACGCTGTCCAAAGTGCTGAAACGTGAGGAGAGCCGTTTGTAAATTCTTTATCTCCTGTTTGTTACAAATAAAGTATTTTTATAGTACAAAACTTATTTTACATACTTGTAAATTATGTTTTGATGATATTGGATTGCCATACATTTAAAGCAATTACAAGCCTGCTTTTTACTTCCATGACTAAAAGAAAACGGGATTTAAAAGTTTTTAATAAAAAAATAACAATTTCAATACAAGTGAAAAACAACACAATTATTTAACATTAATCTTAAACTGGGGATCTTCTTCCTCCGCTTAGTTTTTCAGTTTACAAAGTCCGTCATCTAAATAGGGATAAGAGATAGCGCCAGCGCAACTTGCCTTTAAAGGGGATGAGAGCTGAGTCTCTCATTGGTTTACTGCGCGTTGCGCCCAAAATACTCCCATTACAACAGGACCTACCCTTTTCGACCATGCGCTCGGCCCACAAACCATTTTTCCCGTCGTTAAATTAGCAAAAGTGGATTCGGACACGCCCATTTAGACGTTGCGCTGTGCGCTTTAGACAATGCGCTTAGATCGTTAAAATAGGGCCCTATATGTTGTGAATACTTAAAATACAATATTTTATGAAAGTTAAACAGTTATAAACAAAAGAAGTTTAAGAGCTCTGCATGGGGCTATACAAAAATAAATGTGTTGTGAGATGTGCTCACTTTTTTGAGCAATGTTCATAGTTAAACTATTAACATTTGGCTCATGCAATGTTCAACTGCGATTGTTTTTAAAATATGTTTTTAAATATCTCAAGACACCTTTTATTTTTATCTGAATATTTTATGCATAATGTTACAAAATATTGCAGTTTACAGAGCATTTAATCTTGATTAATTCTGTAGCTTCAGGCTTATTCTAAGCCCTTGCTTTTTAAACACATGAAAAGACACAGACACTTTTTTTACCGTCTGTCTCCGTTTATTTCTCTCTCTTCCGGTCGGATGTGGGTGGCCCTCCATGTGCTCTCATAAATCTTTCCAGTTTTTCTGTTGTGTGTGTGTGTGTGTGTGTGAGAGAGAGATACAACCCCTTTCATTCAATTCAGTTCAATTTAATTTCTACACTACAGTGCTTTTCACAATAGTGCATTTACAGCATTGCTTTCTATTAGCAGTACTAACTGTAAAAATAGTTGACTGTAGGGTTGTAATCGGAACAATCATTTCATAGCTTTTAAGTAAATTTGCATAAGATGCAAGTTAGCGATACTAATTGTAAAGAGTTTTGTTGTTAAGATTGAATCAGTATTTTAAAAAACATCAACTTTGAGATCTGAATCACGGGTGATGACTGTTTCTTTGCATTCTCACGCATGTTCTTCACAGAATCGCTGTTATAAATAAACGTGCTAGTCTGGAGATCCAGTGGGAGCGTTGGAGTTGAAACGTTATACGGCAGTTTCGTGATTTTACTGTGCTGGCCCAAAATCACCCACTCGTTCAGAGCAGGGTCAACTAGAGGTACGTCACATCGCTTATGAATCCCAGAATTCCTTACACCCACATCTCATTTGTTAGGATTCCCCCTCATCCGGCCTGCGCACTGTGAAATCAATAATATTTAATATGATAGAGGTCTAATTATATGTACATTTACATTTATGATAGTGCAAGTGTGGATGAAATTCATAAATGATTCATCCTGCTGTGCCAACATCGCCTACTCATCTAATAAGATACTGTTAGTAATCATTTTAACAATCTGTTTAGATCCAACAGTATTATGATGCAAAATGAAATGTGATTTTTTTACTTTTAACTGAGCATCAGTAAATCCCCTGCAGGTACAGAATTAAGCATCTTTGTTTTTATATGTACTCTGTATCTCTTTATTTCATTGTAAACAAAATTATGCATTAAGTTAAATTTTGCAAGTCAATTCCACCTACTATTTTAAGATTTGGCTTGGGAAAAGATGACATAGCATAAAATCAAGTTGAAATTGTTTAACTAACTTTTTAAAGTTAAAGTAACACAAATATATGTTGATTTCACAAAAATGCTGCATATTTTTTACAGTGTGATAATATCTAATATCAGTGTGATAATATGTGTTTATTGTAAAATAAAGCTAGAAATGCATTTATTGTACACTACCAAAACTGCGGACTTTATATTTTTTGGTAAATATAGTAACAAATGTTGTTGTTAAATATATATTACATTGTAATGAAAAATGTTTAAAAACACTGTAAAAATGCCTGGTTGCCTTAAAATTTTAAGCAATTAACTTAAAGAACAAGTCATTCCAGCTTGCTGTTTGCTAGTTGCTGTAAATTATACATTTAGTTAGAATAGTTAAAATACATTTTATATTTTTTGAAATGCTATTTTAAGTGAAATGATGTGTACACACCATACGCGAATGTAACGATTTGCGCAATAAGATTACATACAAAGTCAGTCAAAAGACGCGAACTTGCACGGGGTGATGCAAATGAAGCGAATTGGGACTCAAGCTAAAAATTTGCATGACACAAAGTTAAATCCTGCAAGTAACCTAGAGCAAGGAACGCACAGCTTTGCATTTGTTGTATACATCCATGTTTGTAGACGGTTTTAGCAGTAACAACATAAACAAGCAGCTTTCGTGGTCAACACGTAACTTTTGGAAAACTCCGCTAAGAATAATTAACAACAAAGTACCTTTAAACGTAGTTTATTTATATAACAAGCAAAATAAACAACATAGATTACCTAGGAAACCAAAACATTTGTTATTTTCAAAGAGGTATTTGTTCAAGAGTTCAGTTTAGCAACTAGTCAGACAATAAAAAAAACCTGAAACCGGAAATAAAGTTCGGTTTACACAAGTGCGTCCGGTGAAACCGTCTATAACAGCTTCTTTTGTTTCGTAATAAATGGAATCCAAACTTTCTCAACATGTAAATGTTTTGAACATTGAAAATGCTTTCAAATCAAAAAATCAGATCATGCAAAACATTTAGTTAGGGTGACCACAAACTTACTGAAATAGTAACAATTTAAATGTAAATGTTTTGATTTATCACATATATGGCAGTTGTGTTGTGTGTTTCTTCAAGCATAAACCTGATGAGTTTATGATTAGCTTGTTCACTGATGTTTGTAGATTAAAGCTGTTTGATTGTGTGGTCCAGAGAGTTTGTTTCTCTGCCTCCGCAAATGAGCATCACTGTAAGTACCAGCTGCTATTCAACACAAGAGCCGCATAATTCCTCGCCATTCAGATTCATTGTTTTATTCATGGTTCTGTCCCTTTGCTTTTACTACCATAACTTCACGCCTACAGAATGGCATTTACTTCTGTCTGCTGCAGATGCATTACAAGAGATGAGAAGCTCACCGAAAGCAATTTCAGCTGAGACAAGCAGGTTTAAGCAATGCAATATTACTATAATGGGCAAATTATACATCATCAATTGTGTTTAACTTGTGCAACTTTGCCCAGATTGCATCCATACTGATTTGTGAATTGTACACGAGTCCAGATTAAGAATATACCAAACTGGGTGTTATAAGTGGAGGCAAATACGAGTTCAGAAAACAGATTTCACACTTGCCAAGTGATAAGAGGTCTGACGTCAGCTGGTATGCACCAAAACCTGTAGTGTAAAAACACCTTTAATGTTCTGCTATGAAGTCTGGCACAGCTGAGTTTGGGAATGAGTACGGGTAACACTTCATTTTAAGCTACACGTGAGTTGTCTTTATTAGAACGAACAGTGAGAAGAAACCAAACGTGACCTGCTCTCGTGATTTGAGACGTTGAGGTGATGATCAATAACATAGGGATGAATCGTCGGGTCAGGGTCAAAACTTCACATCTGTGCTCTTTTATTTAATCGGTGACTGCAGGCTTGTGGTTTTGGTGATGAATGGCCGATATGATCTCTGGAAGTGTGTTGAAAACACTGGCAGGACGCCACTGCCCTCCACATTCTGTCAAAGACGTCCAACTCGAGAGCAACATCAGGAAAAAGTGTGACTTTGCAAAGTAAACTGGACACACCGCAGGGTGTTTACAAACCTTTAAAGTCTGATTTTATATCTTCTGAGGGATTTACGAAAGCCATCTTTTATAAAAAAAAAAATGCCTGTTTACCAATCTTATTTGCCAGGTGAATTTCTTGGCTTCCCTGTATTTCTTGACAAACTTTGGGTTCAGATGTGTTCGTGTATGTCATGTGCACTTTCCTGAATACATCATCCGTTGGCTGCAAGACTGCTAGGAATTTAAATAATGTAAATGTATTTTTATATGATTAATGTTGTTATGTCTAAAACCAGAGGGCTTTGCATTCATTTCCCTGGCATTTATTCACATTGCTAAAAATGTTTGGTTAACATATGCACACGGTAAAATGTTGACCCGTGTTGAAGAAGGGTTCAGAGAACCGAAGCACGCATGTTGAGTTTGGTTGTGTGTTTGTGCTTTTGTTTATTTGTAGTCGTAAACAAGATCTTATCTGCGAAATCGTGTATCTGTATTTTTCTCTTTTTCGTGCATTAAGCTCCAAACATTTTTCTTTGAATTGGACGTGCCACAGATCCGCGATGCTGGAAAACTATTCAAAACAGGTGGGATAAGATCACATCCCTGAGGTTAGGATTTAGAGAGCACAAGATGGGTACATACAAGCATGCGTGTGTGCAACTGTACTGATACAGATTTACCGAGGACATTTTTTAACCTTTGACAGCTCGCCCAAGGACCACACATTCTCCTCACCGACCATCAGATGCGCATTGAACACGGAAAGGCAAGTACTTTCATATTCTGTCAGACTTGGCTGGATTTATGCAACTTATGTTCCCGTAGCTCAGGCGGTAGAGTATTGCATTAGCAGCTCAAAGATCGTGTGATTGAATCCCAGGGAACACATGTACTAATAAAAAATGAATAGCTTGAATGCACTGTAAGTCACTTTGGATAAAAACATCTGCCAGATTCAATAAAATCGAACTTTTGGAAGAAGAACAACTAGTACTTTGTATGTTAATCAGAGTTTGGGACAGTTGGTAGAAACTTAACTAGAAATCCAATATCAGATTGGTTTCCAAGTTATACTTTTGAAATAATTAGTATACATTACTTGCAGACAGAAACATTGGCAACGAATTCAACACAGATATCCGCTAATTGTTTCATTGGTTTTCTGTGCAGCTGGTCCCTTACAGACGCTGCTGTGTAATTATATGAGTTTGTTTTTCTTGCCAGTCAGTTATTGGGTTATCAGCTATTTCAGATAAACCTGTCCCCGAGCACTGCTTAAAATAACAAACTGTGCTTGGTTGCTTTATAACTCACTAAGTCTAAGGGAAATATTATTGGCCAGATTAAGTTGCACAATGGACCGAACGTCATGTTAACACATATTTCATTAGAAGATCAAAATAAATGGGTTTCCATTTTTGCAAGTGTAAATCACTCTTGTAATGACTCCTTCATTAGTGCATTTCCCAATGAAGGGGTTGTTTGTGGATTGGGAATTGAAAGCTAAAACTGGGCCAGCAAATAACAACTTTTGTCCCATCAGCATTTTACACTCAGCTCCAGGGTGTCAAAGACTCTAAATGCTTTGTCCCATATGCAAAATGGCTTCATTTTAAAATGTCAGAGCAACTTGTACTTCCAGAAGTTGTTTAATTGCAAGCACAGAAACTTGGATCCTCTAATGACACACTTTGCAATATGGTGCGGATTATTCGGGCAGATATTAGCCCGCTTCTGATTGGCTAAGAGGGCATTGCATACAAACAACAGAATGCGGTTTCTTATCAGACTGTACTGTACTGAACTGAGGGGGGCAGTCGAGGCATAATGGTTAGAGTCCAGCTTATACCGGTTTAAGTCTCAAACTAGCAGTGGTATAGCCTGGTTAGCCAGACCTACATCAAGATGTAAGGTCTGGCAACTCTTCACACAAACGGCTCAATGCAAGGGGCGGGATATAAGGTTGTCCCTCAAAATGCCTCTGCACGCAATAGGATAGCGCTATGACGGATCAGAGCAACGAAGAAGGTGACGTAGTTACCGTAACCAGTCGGCAAAACTCCAAACACATCTTTCTTGCTTAAAAAGGACTTCAGTAGGGTTTATTTGCTCTTCTCTCAAAGAAAAAACATAAGTCTAAGTCCTCCAGAGTCGGGGCCAAAGCCGCTTCAAAAGATAGCTGTTCGCCAGCAGCAGCAGCCATTCTCTGTTTTCAAGTAGGAACCGTTGCAGCTCTGTCGTCATCATGTTAAGCCCGCCCCACGGACGCTACACACGATGTGATTGGCCTGACCAAATGTTGGTTTTTGGACCGGTTAAGTGTATTGTGAGTGCCTAGACTAAACCCTGGCAGCAGTTATATTTTGCGGCCGCTAGGGTGCGTCTAGATTTCTAGGCTAGCAGTGGTACCCTTAAGCAAGGCTCCGGTTGTTTCACTACTACTGGGATGGATTAAATGCGTAGGTCACATCAGGTGTACGTTGGGTTCCATGCTTGACAAATACCTTTCTTTCACTTCACCGACTGTGTAAAAAACCTAAAGCAGTCATGCTCTCTAGTTAGTCAGTGACTTAAAGCCTGGGATACACTACACGGTTTTTGGCTGTCCCAGACAAAAGATTACCATTGTGAAACAATTGTGACTATTTCTGTGATTGTGGCTCGTCGGTGGTCCTATGTTGTACAGTGAGAGAGGTTCAAAGATGGCCGTTTTCCCAGTCTTGTGACCAAAGATAGCCTACAATAGTTTTCTGATAGTGTGTCAGTTTTATAACATTTTATGAAATACATTAATTTATCATGAATTCTGTGTAATTAAACCTAAAAAAATAAGGCCACTAACCAAAAGCACTACTTTTTTGTATAATTGATTTTATACATGTTTTGTATGTATAAAATGTTTTTTTTTATTAAAATGTTAAGTTTTAGAACAGTTTTTTGTCACAAATTTTCTTTGGGGTGCCGCAAAGGAATGCACCGCACACAAGGGGGGCCACACGCTGAAAAAGTTTGGGAACCACTGGCCTAGGCTATCTAGCGTTTTTTTACAGTGTGTTCAGGGAACAGGCAGCTAGCAGATAGTGAGGAGATGTTTGCTTTATGTAACAAAAAATGTTTCACCTCTCCAGTATTGGGGGTAACACATTACAAGTAACGTGCATTACGTAATAATTGTACTTTTCTGAAGTAACGAGTAAAGTTACGCATTACTTTATAAATGTACACATTAATATTTGAGTTACTTTTAAAAAAAGGAATGCAAGTTACTTTCAGTTGAATTAATTCGATTAAAAAATTACTGAATTAAACTGAACGTAGTCACGTAGAATTATGCACTCTTATGCGTGCACGCCTGAGCGGGAACATTTTGAGTCAGAAACGGAGATGGCTGGATAAAGCTTGACATTTTTGAGATGGAAATATGCAATTTCCGAATGCAAAACTTTTCAGTCATAAAAAACACCTGCAAGGCCTGGAAGAGATCAAGCCTCATCCAAGTAAGAAAAAGTAACTTAAAAGTAAAGTAAGTATTACTTTCCATGAAAAGTAACTAAGTAACACAATTATTTACTTTTTTGGGGGAGTAATTTAATATCATAATGCATTACTTTTAAAAGTAACTTTCCCCAACATTGGTCCTCTCTTACATATCAAACATGATTTGTGATGGTTTGCTCTTACATTCTCCTCCTGTAATTCCTCTTTCTCACTTACTTTCAATCTTTTACTTCTTTCAGTACACACTGGATATCTGCAAGCGTGACTCACACAAGTCTGGAGAGTTTGCTGTCAGTGGCTCTGTTGAGCTGGGAGATATAATGACAGGTGAAACAACATAAACTCACATAGACACCTGTAAACAAACCCCCGTACGGACAGACGTGAGGTTATGCACTGACTGTACTATGCAGAATTTCCTTTATATGCCATGCATTGTTAATGTTCAATTACAGCAAGATTTTCACATCTGATTCAGGAAACATTCAGTTTTACAACAAACGTTCGGTGTTGTTGTGCTTATTAAGGCAGCCAGTGTGAAATCACTCCTACAGCAGGATTACATCATGGTATGTTTTGCTGGCTTATTGCTCTGTTCATAAAGTATATTATTTAATGGTGATTGGATTTCCTTGCCCCGAGGAAACTGTTTTTGCTCTTAATAAAATTCTCAGTAAAGTTTCATTAGTGATGTTTGTGAAGTCAAGCAGCACGGTGACTTTTGCTCAAACTTACTGTAGGTCTCTAACCCTAAAATATTAAATGTCAGCATACAACTCGTTCTGCTCTGTCTGTGCTACAGATATAAATGAACAGTCAACAAAATTATATTGACTCATATTGGAGTAGAAACCAAAAAGGCACATAGATTTGAGAGTGTAGCTCTTTAGAAGGATTTTTGTGTCCATTTTTTAAATAAGTATTACATGGAATTTTAAGCAATTTATGCAATTGCTTAAAATTTTTAGTAAAACATACTTAAAAGTGGATGCAAAAATAATGCACTATTTTTATAAGTAAATCCAGCTCATCATTTTTATAATATAAGGAAGCAACCACCGACACTGGCAGACATTTAACAACATCCTAGTAAACAGACGAGAGACCTTACCAAAGGTTGAAATCTAACATTTTGATTTACTTTCTTCTGAAACCAAAATTTACATCATAACAAGAATCTTTTTTCTAAAAAAGTGCATAAAAATGTTCTTATTTTACCCAGATTCACAACAGTACACTTTAAAAAAATAAAGATGCTAATATTTTTTTTTTGCACAGTGATGCAACAGAATCTCACATAACCATAGTCAAAGTTGTTTTTTTAAAAAAAAGGTTCTTAAAATGTTCTAGAAAAACATTTTCTTACTTTTGGTTATAGTCTGAATAGCCTTTCTTTTACAAAAAATAAACTTTGTGTAACAGAAAGGTTTTGTGGATGTTAAAGTTTTCTTATGGAACCATACAGCAACAAGCAACCTTCCTGGAACCATTATTTAAATGAGTTTATGGATGTATAAACAACTTATTGATTTTTATTACACGGCTCTCTGGAATGCTTGATTCTGATTGGTCAGTTGAGACATTTGCAGGTTCGTTCTTTTCAAATAATAACCGCTCCAAAATAATAACGCATAGCCGGACTACTTGCACGAGTAAAATCGCTCCGCGCCAATAAAGATCAATAAAGATTTCTGTCTGTTTGGCGCCATCTTGTGACAAACACTCGACAACCACGACAAGACACAGAGAGCTTACTGAGACTGAACTTGACAAAATAGAGCATGACAGCTACGAAGCCAACACACAAAAAAATACAGAATGGGCATTAAAACTTCTCAAAGACTGGCTAAAAGAGAAAAAATGGAGACAAGTATGAAGCAGAGGATCTTAATAAGGTATTACGATCATTTTATGCATCTGTGCAAAGTTTCGTGGAAGGATAAAAATGTTAATTTAAAACAAATATGCCAATAAAATGTTTCAAATTCATATTCATGTCCAGTTTTTTTTCTTATGTGGCAAGTAGCCGTGTAATAAGCGGGATAATGTAGAGGCAGCCGGTAGTTATTGGGAAATAAGCCCCTTCAGTGTGATACAAGACCCTCCGCTTCACGTCGGGTCCTGATCACACTGTCGGGGCTTATTTCCCAATAACTACCGGCTGCCTCTACATTATCCCTTACATAATTTGAGCTGCTAGTTAGAATTTTCTATTAATTATCTGTTTGTCTTTATGTGATTTCAACATTTGACTTACAAACTGCAGCTTTGAAAGATACATTTTCACACCCTCACCCCGTTGTTTACTCCAGTCACGATCACCAGTTTCAACAATCCCAATTTGTCATGATGTAAACTATGACACAAGAAAATCCACAAACGACACAGAGAAAGCGATGCTGTGACTCAAGTCTTATTAGTTTTGTTTTGCTCAGTGTCACTTGTAACACAACAACAGTTTGTGTCACTGGTAGAAATCCAGAGCCCGGGGCTGACCCTGCCAATCTGCCATTAGTTTTCATCATGTCGCAGGCTCTTCATCACTGTGTACACGGGCCAACATTACATCACTTAGTTTACATACTCCCTGTGGCCAACAAGAACTTGGCCGCACTTGTGAAGAAAATAAGAAGGAGAGAACAGGTGAAAGGACATCGGGACATAAAGGTCCGATTGACAGATGCAATGTTCTGACACACAGGGGAGAGCGAGGGTAATATAGGTCACTTTTGATCTACGGTATGCCCTCATCTACACTCTCAGAAAAACGTGCAAAAGTTGTCTTTTAAAAAGGTACCAATTTTTACCATTTTGGTACATATATGTACCTTTTAGATAGTAAAATGTACCGCCCCAATTATAACTTTTGTAGACGTGTAGACATAAACAATAGGGCGAGAGGTAAAACTTGCCTGGTTTTATTTCAGTGTCTGTTATCCACTGAATTTAGGTTGTATGAGAAAACGTGTATAATACATAGCTAAAAACCTTTTTTACAAAAATAACCTTACAGTACATTAGGAGTACAGTGCATGTCATTTCAAAGGATAAATCATAAATATAAAAAATATGTAATAAGTTTGCATTTTATGCTACATCATTAAAGGGGACATATCATGAAAATCTGACTTTTTTCATGTTTAAGTGCTATAATTGGGTCCCCAGTTCTTCTATCAACCTAGAAAATATGAATAAGATCAACCCAATAACTAAGTTTTGGTAAACCATTCTTTGAAAGCATGTGAAAAAATAGGTAATTGAAATTTGGCTCCCCTTGTGATGTCAGAAAGGGATAATACCGTCCCTTAATCTGCACTATCCAACCACATCACTGCCATTTAGTGCAGAGATCATAGTTCTCATTTTCATATTGCAGGAACAAACTTACTGTGAGATACAACAAGCATAGACTAAACATACACTAAAGATAGTATTTTGATGACGTTGATGAGATACAGAATATGGTTTATGTATTTTTGTGCGTGATTTTAACCTCTGCGTGATGTCTTTATAGCCCATCATGTTTCTACCTGTATTTCATGACGAGTGTGGAACAAAAGAACAAAACCAAACCACCAATCACAGGTGTGAAGCCCAAAGTCTCAGAAGTCAGCTTGACAATGGAGTGAATGTTGTGCAGTTGCGAGAGCATAGAGAGAGTCGAGAGAGCGCTCATCCCAGGACTTGAATGTGTGACTACATTTGTGTGCACTGAGCAGAGGTGCGCTTTCACGCTTTTCGCTAAAGTATCATATAAAGAGTTTCGTTGCAAAACAAGATAACTTCGTTTTTAACATTTTTGTCAAAACATGTTTATTATTATGTTATCATGTTATTATTTTGTTTAATGGTGCTACTTAGCTGTATTTTTTTAAGTTATGAAGGTTTAAATCAAAACAAACCAACTGCAGTTGAATTTATATTAATTGGAATGCACAATCAAAAAAACGAGTTATCTCGTTTTGCAACTAAACTCTTCATATATGCGCCCTCACGATGATGCTTTTCCATGCGCGAATATTATTCTGCGCTCATACTCGCACATCTCATGCTCGTGCATTCTTTGTATGAGGCTTTAATGTGGTTCTAAATAAACGCAAGATACTTTCGAAATTATTCAATATTTTAAGAACTCTGCGCCCCCAGTTTGGAAACCAACTACTCTTAAGCAAGAGTCTTATTTTTGTCCATTGTCTGTTTGATTTGTTTATTTATCTGCGCCCCAATAATTTAATAAGAAATCATTAAATAAGTTAACCGCTTGTGGCCAGTAGGGGGGCCCCACGCAATGGCGTAATAGGTAAACACGCCACGCCACTGCGTCCGCCTTGTGTTTCAACCACTTTTAAATGCTTTGGTGTCCCCTTACTGTGGTTTCACACCAAACGCAAGTTAAATGATTTGCGCAAGTAGATTACATACAAAGTCAATGCAAAGATGCGATCAAACGCGTCTTTGCGAATTGGGTGGCGAAATTGCCAAGAAAACACATGCTAGTCACCTCAAACGCACCTTTGCACAACTTAAGCCAAAAAATTTGCATGACACAAAGTTAACTCCTGCGAGTAATCTAGAGTAAGCAACGATGCTACGCGTTTGGAGTGTACGTAGCATAAGTGTAATGAAATTAAATTAAAATTCTACAATTTCATGGAAATCCGTGTCAAGTCAGCAAATTTATCATAACTGTGTATTTAGATTAGCAATTTTGCAAGTCTGCTGCTTTAGTGAATGAATTATAATAATTAATAATGATAATTGGCAATACTTCAGGGTAGTTTCTAAAAGTACAACATTTAAAGCTGTTCTGAGAATAGGGTAAACAGAAACACATGCAAAAATCAAAGATGTTAAGTTTAGAAATGATTTCCATGATTTCCAACATCCACTTTGTATCCACGGCAACGTTAAACATGTGCATTGACACTTTTGCTTTAATGGCCTGTGAAAAATGTATGAAATTCATTAGCAAGAGATCAAATCACTTTTGCAATCAACTCAACAACACGACTTCAAGGGCTTTAAAGATATGACCTGTTATACATGTTTGTTTTTTTACTTTTTATTTAAGTCTCTTGCTGTGGTTTCTATGTGTTTTTAACCATTGGAGGTCTGGGAATTTACCATCAAAAGCCATTAATATTTCTTGTAGACATTTATACACGGTTTGTGGTAAATGATGAATTATGATTGTGCAAATGACATCTTTGTGATTATATAAACCACTTTATACATCAGTTACTTCCAGTCCTAAAATCTGATTGGATGCCTATATAATGTTTAATGATATGTGATGTTGTATAAGAAAAGTTATAAAGTTACAATACAGAGTTTGCACTGTGCCATGCTTACACAATAGATGAGACTTAAATACAGCACATATATTTTTTGAATAAAAATACAGTACATGCTAAGACTGAGCTTGTAGTAGGTTCTTAAACGCTCAAAATGAAAGTGCTGCCGCTTTCCCTGCACTCATCTTTCCCTCTCTGTTTACTACAGACATTTACAGACCATGAACAGCCTGGGTTTTGGAACGATGGGGGTCTTCCTCTTCATGTTCCCAAACTCCTAATTAAACGCACCCAGGGGTGTGAGGGGCAGAAAGCAGAACAGAGCCCGGGGTTAGGCGGTCACAGACTGGGACAGAAAGCCATGGACATGGTGAGATGGGGATGTGGGCCATAAATCCGCCTCTACTCATCTCTACTGGAGCACCACGGATGATTTTTTTTTTGGGGGGGGTTACAGAGCAGAACCAGCTTCCAGTTTATGCTTTACTGAGTGAAGATTTGCCCAAGCAGAAGGTGGACTCTTGAACAGACATTAATGGGAACCAGTTTGGCTGTGCATCTGGCTGTGTGGTGGTAGGTGACTGTGATAATATGTGTGATTTGTGGAGTGTCAACATTAGAGACTTCCGCTTTTGAGCCTAAGCAATATTACTTTTTTTTAAATCTGATAATTAATGAATATTTAAATGCTATTTGTCCTCTTAAGGTGTAGTTAACTAACCAAGCCACTTAGCTTTCCAAACTTTCCCTCACTAAACCTGATAATATTCTGCCATTCTCTGCTGTGTAAAATCCAAAGGTAAATAATAAAATCTGCTCTTTTGTCATCAATAAATCTAAATAAAGTTATTCGGATTTTCTCACCCCCTCCCTCCCTACATTTATTGACATTTAATTCTGCAGTTTCTTCGCTAGTCAGATATTAAAAATTGCATTGAAGAATGGTATTGATTTGTTGTCTGACATTAATTTGGAATCCAACTTTCTGTCCTGAAAATAATCATCTTTTGTGTTTAATATTTTTTACTCACTGCCATGTTTTTATGTGGCCAAAAGAAAATTCTTGAAAGTTTTAATAGTTATGTAGCTGTCAAGTTACAAAAAAGAATAAAAACTCACAATGCACTATTTTTGTGTGGCAAGAGGCCATAATGATTTCTTCGAAACATGTCTTTTGTGTTTCACAGAAAAACATGTTTAAAACGTGAAGACAACAATTTTCTGTGAACTATTCCTCAAAATCCCACAACAGAATTATGACATCATTGTGGAGGAGAGGAAATGGAGGAAAAATAGTTCTCATCAGTGGTGGATGGTGACTTTTCTTCAGAGGGCCGTGAATTCAAAATATGTGCTTGTTGCGTAATGTGAACCTATGTGCATCGCGCGTCATGTCAAAATACCTGCCTGCTCGAAAGCGTTATGATTTTGCAAGACACACCTAAAAGGAGACATATCATGCTAAATCCACTTTCTTAGCTCTTAAATGCATTTTGTTGTATATTTGTAGTGTTTAGAAGTACATAAAAGTTGAAATTAGTCTCTTCAGGTGCTTTGTTGATATATTTATATTCTTTTTTGGTCATATTTTCCAACCTGTTCTGATTTTTCTATTATCTATTACGTTTTTTAAACAATTATGTCACAGTATTTGCAGCGGAACTGCCAAATAAGGACATCGACTCCCAGCCCAACACTACGAGCAATCCGACATTTTCAATTTCTCGCTGCGATATTGTAGTCCAAGCTCAAGGATGCAGAAGTTACGAGAGAGTACATCAAAATGTTCGGTTGTTGAACCTGTGCCTGGTTGAGTTTTATTTTTCACGGATATGTCATTTTTTAGTGCGCGAAGCACTTTAAGGATAACTATTTCACCAACCTCCACCAGCATAAAGTAGGATATGCCGATGGACTTCATCTGATTGAGGGGTCAATTACTTCTATCTTTGGAGACGGCGAGCAGAGCACTTCGGTAAGATGTAAATACATTTAAAAACAGTAAAGTACACGGTGGTCATGGTTAAGCAGTGCTGTTTCTCAATCCGAAGGCTGCAGCCTGCGGATGTCGCATGTGGTCATCAACCCGGGATTAAGTTATAGCATATTACAACAATTTACGATTAACTAAGAATAATATAGTCAACTTTATAATTGTTAATATTCTGAAATAAGACCGCCTTGATGACGTATGCAGCCTTCGGTTTGACAAACGGCAGTAACACACCATTGCGATACCTTCATATGAAGACGTTGTTCTGCAGGTTCGTCGTCTTCATTTTCATCTCGCTCCGTTTCCGACTCTGGCGCGAACATGTAAGGCTGGATGGACAAGTCTTCCGTTGTTGACATTTTGTGAACAACTAGTAAATAAAAAGTTTCTGTGCCGCTAGATAATCGTATCTCTGCTATAAAACTACAAAAATGGCTGAACGGGGTGGAGTTTAACCGAGTGTCACCTCTGCAACCTGGAGAAGGGTCAGGGTATGACGTGCATTTAAAAAGACAGTACCAAAACGAGTTGCTCTCAGATGCACATCAGAAAAGGGGTAGAAAGGGGGCCTGTGGGGCTATAATAATGAGGAATTCAGACCCAAGCATTGCAGTTTCGCTTTATATAGACCACAAATAGATGATTTATATGTAAAAAGGACAGATTTAAAAGCATGATATGTCTGCTTTAACACTAAACTCTGATTACAATATGAGATTAAAGAGATGATTTACTTATCCCCACGCTGTCCGAGGTGCATATGTCCATCATTTTTCAGACAAACACATTTTCCAAAAAATGTGCATCCATCCTTGACAAAATAAATCCAAATGGCTAGATGATGATAAACAAAGGCTTTCTGATGGTAATCCATTCGGTGTTGTTGTAGAAATATCCACATTTAAAACTTTATAAATTAAAATAACTAGCTTCTGGTAACGGCGCCATCTTGGTCACATTCAAGATGAGAGCGTATGCAGTTTATGGCTGAATACATATTGTGATGAGCTTCGCATCGTACGCCCTGAAAAAAAAAAAACGACCGTCACTGGTTCCCAGAAATTTGTTTGCCTCCTGATATGATTAAAACTGGAGGCTTAGTCTTAATCCAGTTAAATGAATGTGTACAGTATAGACTTACATGACAAAAAGGTCATTTGGTTAAATTTTGTCTGGATTGTATGTGCATTTGGTGTCAGTCTTAGTTTAAAATGTCCTAGATTAGGACTTGTGGCTTTGGCAGTGTGCTTCTTATCAGGCTGAAGAACAGACTAAATGTGCTCAGACCGAGCTTTAACCGACCTTTTAAACGAGTAATAAAGTTAGAAAACAGAAGCACAACAGTCTGTGTTCATTGCATGTGAATATTTTTTTACTAAAACTGCATACACAACAGTTAGATTGCATGCAGATTCAGTATATTACAATTAAAGAGCTCTGATGCAAAAGCCACTAAATGCCGCCTCGGTCAAAAATGAGATGCTCTTGGCACATATTATACGTTCATCAAATGCTTTGCCTTTAAAACTGCTTAATCCCAGCCAAAGGTCATTTAGAGTATCGGTTTGTTGGAAAAATTCATTATGAGTCTGAAAAAAATGCTCATTTGCAAGAAAAAACATCAGACACACTTAGTGGGTTTTGCATCTGAGCTCTTAATTTCTTTATCTTTTCAGTTCTGTTTGTTTTTCTGCAGGGTTTCTGCAATGGATGGAATAAAATGAGAGGCAGTTGAATCATTTGATCAATCTTCATTTCTATCAGTGAATATGACAGACGACTGACAGAAGAAAATGAGATTTAAGACAAAGCAGTTGGTGGATCTGACATCCAAATATCGTCTGTGATCAGCTTTGGTGACTCCCAATGCAAACTTTATTTAATGCAGACATCTAATGGACTTATGAGTCAAAGCATAAAAAGTGACTTTTCAAAAACATTCATTACTTGCGTACATTTGTGATCTCCCGTGCTTCCTACAGTGAAATTATTAAGGATAACCTCTTTACAACCCCCGCATTCACTTTATGTTTTATATATATATATATATATATATATATATATATATATATATATATATATATATATATATATATATATATATATATATATATACTAATATACAATAAATGTATGGCTCACTTGTCATTCTGAAATCTCCTTTAAAGATATCCATTAAGTTTTGGACCTTTACTCTTTCGCGCAAATGACGAGTTATCTCATTAACATTAAGATAAAACATTTGCATAAAAAAATATGTGTTCCTGATGAATTTTTATGTTAATCTGCAATACCGCGATTATCCACTAGATGGAACTAACTGGACTAAATTGGACTTAACCAATTTATGAAAAAAACTGAAGCCAAAATGTTATTTTACTAATTTTAAACTCTGTGTATGTTTTCATAATCGTTCCAGATCTGATCTCTATGGAGCCCCTAAAGGGACATGGAGAATTTTTTTTATAAAGTTTAGTTTCGCATGCACACGTGAAACTATCGCGTGCTCACCTGAAACGATCGCATGCACATGTGAAACTATCGAGTTTAGTTTCACGTTGAGCACGCGAAAATAAACACGATAGTCACGTGTGCACGCGATAGTTTCAAGTGAGCACGCGAAACTAAACTTTAAAAAAAATCTGCACATGAAGGTTTCGCGTGAGCACATGAAAGTTTCACGTGAGCACGCAAAACTAAACACGATAGTCATATATGCATGCGATACTTCACGTGAGCACGCGAAACTAAACTTTAAAAAAATAATCTGCAAATGAAGGTTTCGCGTGAGCACATGAAAGTTTCACGTGAGCACATGAAACTAAACTTTTGTTTTTTTTTTTACTCCAATGTCACCTTAGGGGCTCAGTAGATCTCTAACCAAAATCTTTCAAAAAAATGTAATCATTTCAGCTTTTTGCTGTTTTTTTTTTTTAAAGAAAAATACCCATATATACAATCAGAGAAAAAAATGTAATAGATTGAAACGTTTTTCCTCCGTTTTTTTGTTTGTTTGTTTAAAAACAGAGGGTCGGTTCTTTTATTTATGTATGTTTAAATATTTTTAGAAGAAATTTTCCTGGAAGGCTTTTTTTTACTTTTTTGAAAATCACAAAAAATGCTGGCGGGCAACTTTTCAAAAAAAAAAAAAAAATGGCTTCCGTGGAATGAGTTAAACAAAATTATGCAAGACAAAATCAGGACATAAGGATAATATGCAAATACATTTATCTGCATATATCTGTAGGATTTGATACAAGCAGTGCATTTGGGCATTTAAGGTAAAGCTAGAATTTATGTCTCAATCTCTTCCCCTATTGTCTCTGGCAGCCATTTAACAAAGTTTTAATAATGGCCGACTTAAGAGGTGTTCACCTATTTATGGTTCCCAAGAGCAGCAAACCATGTCTGCAAAAACGAATTCATGTTATCTATGAAGAAGGAAGTAAAATGACATCACTCAGGCGCATCACGCTGTTCTGTTTCTGACAAAGGCAGGGATTTATGAACGTGAACCGCATGTCCTTGGCAAACTTGGCAACAACAGAGAAACTGTGAGAGAAGCAGTAGAGACAAAAATAAACTCCTAATCTGTGTAATATCTCCCCCCTGCTCTTCTCCAAACATCACCTCCTGTTTCTCCTGCATATAGATCAGAGCTCTTCCCAAAAAAGAAGAACAAGAGTCACTAATCTTGCCTTCTAGACCTTTTTGGAGGCCCAAAGGACGTTCAGAGGAGCGCTTCTGAGCATGATGGTTAGGTTTCCATAGAGATGTGATCTCCTACTCACTGCTTGCTCATATTCACAGTAAGAGATCAATAACTTTATTATGCAAAAACTGTTTTATTCCTTGTGATGGACTGTCGGTGGGTAGTTTGAATCACTAAATAACTAGTTGGTTTTAAAAAACACCCACGGTGGTTTGGG